>NC_063207.1:30776930-30975620 GCF_017589495.1 Alosa alosa
TAAAATGAAGGAGAGACAAGAAAACGTGCTGCCTAGATCATTGATTGGAACATTTACTTTTAAAAAACGGCCTGATGGTGTTAAGTGTTGACATTGAGGGGAGTGTTTAATTTATTTTCATTGTGTCCCCTAGGTTATATCTGTGGCCTGAAATGCCTTGTATGTGAAAAAAAAAAAAAATTCTTCCCGAAGCTCTTTTTAATTTATTTCCTCAGCATATTAGGTCATATCATAGATTATTATGGCCATTATTTGAACAGTGAAAATAATAATAAAAGAGTTTTTGAACTTTAATGTCACTAATGCTGATTATTCAATTATTCCTTTGAATTTAAATATTTAAAATACTTTCACAGCAAAAATTATATATGCGATTAATTTAGATGAATTAATCACAGAGTATGTAATTAATTAGATTATTTTTTTTAATCGATTGACAGCCCTAGTTTGTTTTTATTTATTTATTTATTTATTTATTTATTTATTTATTTATTTTTTATTATTATTATTATTATTATTATTATTATTATTATTCAAATATATAATGATCACTGTCAATAGCAGCGGTTTTTGTGCTTCTGATTCACATATTTAATATCATTTTATGTGTAGTTGCTTTGCTTATTGCAAAAGAACTTCATTGAAGGTGAAACTCCACAAGTAATATGTTGCTATGCAACATTTGAAACTTTCAAGTTCTATTTGTTACTACTACTACTTGTTTTATCAGCAGAAGCCATGAAATGGTAACACAATACTTTGTAAAGATCCATTGTGTAATGTTTCTTTTATCTTTTTGGCAAATAAGGACTCAATCAGCTTTTCAATAATGGAATGGCTGTTAAAAAATGGAATAGGTGAACAGAGAGATTATTTTTCAAGTCTAACTTCAGCTGCAGTATCAAACCATAATGCTTCCCAGTTTGGGACATTGACACAGGACTAAATACACTGTGTTATGGAACAACCATTTTCTCTTTCTTACATCCAATATCCAACTAAAAACACAAAAACATATGCATTTCATATGCATGGATGCATTCATGTATGGGACGACGAAGGAAAAGTGGGAGTATCGCGCAAACAAGGCAGGATAATTGCTAATAGCGATTGATTAGGTAGCCTACTCCGCCATATGTATGAAAACAGGTGAAAAACTCACCTGTTAAAAGCAGGTGTAATCCAAATCCCGGTTAAATGCGTCAATTAGAGAAACTTTTGTAGGCTATTATGTCAAAGGCAACTTTAACTTTTGTTTGCCTTTCTAATATCATATTTTTCCTAATATCATATTTCCACAACATCCACTTTCCAATCTGCTAGTCTAGGGTACCAAGTCATAGCCCTAGTCTATGTGCAGTAAATAGTTAGAGTATTTTTGTTTTGACTGGCGGGGTTAGAACTAATAGGCCTACTCTGTATGTTGCTGCTTGTTGCCATCTTATCATGTATGATTGCTTAACTTTGATCTTTTTAATGTTGCAATCGGTTAACTTCATTCAACTGTGCTTGTGGTTCAGTTGTGGGCACGCAATTTGCGTTATAGAGGGGGCAGGGACGGTTTAGTAAATTCCACGCCATATGGCAAAGCACAGCGTTCGCTTTCTGCACATAGAAACACTCAGTATTAGCGCTTTCTTTGTACATCCAGCCCTGTGTGTTGGTAGCTTTGCTAGCCTTGCTTTCTCCTTGCAAACTCAGCTGGGTGATGTTTCAAGTGTGGCGTGCGAGTGCATTTGACCGGCATAAAATCGTCATGTATCAGACTGACCGGCTGGTCGCCGGACATGGCCGATCACATGAAAATGATCCAATTCCGGTTACCAGCCGATCAATCCGGTTACCAGCCGATCAATCTCTAACACATAGTATTGATATGAATTGGTTCATTTGTTGTTATTGTAATACATTAATGTAATTTTAAGTTGCTTTGGACAAAAGTGTCTGCTAAACTCTATAATCATGAACATAAACATAGAATTTATATGCACATGGTCTTGACTCGGGCTCCCTGTTTGATGGAAAATGAGGGGATTCCAGCTACCTTTGTCAGCTCTGCTACCTCCCCAGGTGAGGGCTGGGTATTGCACCCACCTCACTCTTCAGAGGGGATCACCTGGGTCCAAACAGGTGTCAGCTCAGGACCCCCAGTTCTCGTTTGACTGACTGATAGCTGGAGAGACAGCTGGACAGTGTGTATGTTTGTGGGCGGTCTGGCGGTGGTATTTTTAACTCTGCAAGATTTAAACGCAACGGCAGCTGACTGTTAGAGACCTGGCAGCGGAGTGGAACTCGCTTATTGGAACTCGCCCTTTTATTTTTATTTTCATTTTATTTTTTTCTCTACAATTCAGCTGAGCTGACTAGCACAGATCAGAGTGGCTTGGGTGGAATTAAACTCGCATATGGTCTCTCGGCTGTTGTTTTTATTTAAACTAGTTGCTGTGCCAGACCTACATGTTAAGAGCATAGCCTTGAGTAAGGATTTAGCTCCAGCAAATAGATGGTTTACATGGCAAAGCCACATGTTGGAAATATTGCTGAGTGTAAGGCTCAGAGATGTATTAAAAGAGAGGGAAAGAAAGAATGCTTTTATGTGCATCCTCACAACGGTGATGTTTTGCCGTGCTGTTTACGGGCAGGCACGTTGGTGGTGGTTTTGCATTTCCATAAACAAAATCCTCACTCTGTTCGCAGGCTCTCCCAGAATGTCATGTATGTGCACTTGCCTCCCTTTCCATTTTTCCATGTCATTTGATTGCCTCAGAGAACATGACTGACCTTGCTTTTTTTGTGTGTGTGTGTGTGTGTGTAGAGTAGTGGGGGGTGGGGTCGTAACACTCTACTGCAGGCTGCCTTTTTCTAGCCTGCGGCCATAGACAGGGTGACACAGGCCTGGTTAAATAGACTCCCTTTTAACACACACACACACGCGCACACAACGCACAAACAGAGAGACTGGGGTGTGAGGGTGGGGGGTGCTTTCCATAGCTGCTTTCAGACATAAGTATAAGTCTGCATGTTATGCGGATATCAAGCGGTTGGGCCAAATATCTGAACAACATAACCAGACATTTGGAACTCCGAACTTAGCTAGTTGTTACACTACTCCCGTCCAAGTATTTCCAACGGACATTATATAAATGAGCTCATGTCTGAACGAAGCGAAGAACATGCAGAGATTCTGTTCATGTTCGTGTTCAGCCACGTTCAACCTGTTCAACCACAGGAGATTCTGTTCATGTGCGTCGCTGTCGTTCACACATATGACCGCATAATGTCCGCATGTAAGTATCATATTTGAATCACCTGAAGGGTGTGTGTTGCTGACACATTCTGGTCATGAGGGAAGAAAGCCAGAGGTGAAATGGGCCATAGCCACACACACTTTGTATTTTTGTGTATGTGTTGGTGCATGCATACAATCACACCTTTGTGATTGCATTGTAGAGAGTAGTGTCATGGCAACCGACACAGGAAAAGGAGGTGGTGTGTGATAGTCCGGTTGGCCCCTTGCAGATCAGCACAAAACACTTGTCCGTAAAAAGTCAGCTTGTTTATTCCCAGAATACACCTGAATTACCCAGTCTGCCCTGCAAAATGACTGCACTGCACAGTGGGTGTGGGAGCCGTGTCAGGCCTGCGATGAGCTAACATTTTATTAATCAACAATAGCTGCCTCTCACCTGAAAATGTCCCTATTTCCCCAACTTAACCCCTGGAGAATTGCCTCACAGTGAATAAGGAGGGTGTTTTGATGTTGACATATTGGTGAAAAACGAGATTTGGCAATTCCTCTGTCTGCAATTCCTCAGGTCTCAGCTGTGAGCTGCTGCTTTCACACAGACACACACACACACACACATGCAGAGAGAGGAATGCTTTCCTTCTGAGTGATTTTTTTTTTTTAAATTTTTTTATTAACTGCCCATGTAGCCTAAAGGATGTGTTTAATTTAAAATTAGACTATGTCTCTTAATAGGCAGGGTTTTTTTTTTTATTTTTAATATACCCATTTTGGTTGAAGATTTTTCCTTAAATGAGGCAATAGCCTGTAGTACTCTCCTGATATCTGCATAAAGGCTCTTTCAGCCTGGTTTTTGTGAGTGGATCGAATCGGTGCACATTTAAAAAGGTTTCCTTATGATGTTTCTTAAGTAAAGTTATAGCCTGCGTTTCCAATACACGTTCAGAAGCTTTCTTTGCGAAGCTTGGAGAGTTGAGCGATGGACAGCATTTGTGCCATGCTCTTGCATGAATGGAACCACTCTAAATAGAGTCCCCAACCTCCGCTTGAATAAAGCTCTGGGTCTTTAACGGCCCTGAATGTAACGGTGCAGTGCCACTTAACTTTCATTTGAGGCGCAGGCCAGAGCACCTAGAACCTGCGTCTTTTTTTTTATTATAATTTTTTTCTTCTCCCAGAGCCAGTGAATTTTTTTCTTTCCCCTCCAGCTGCAGACATTTTAGCACCTGAAAGGAGTTCATGCAAAATCTTTAATAGAGATCCTGTCATCGCACACGCACACACACACACACACACGGTCATGACCAGTCCTCTCTTCTGCAGTACTAAAGTGCAAACACATTGTCAAGGAAACCCTCACTATGCAGAGTTTTTGCTCACGCGTACACACACACACACCCCATATCCCACCCCATACCCCAAACAGGCACAGAGCTACTGCTGATCTCGGCTAGATAATTGGACTGGACTACTTTGTTTTCATGCTGGATGGGAATCGAAGGGGAGGAGAATTATTTACCAAAGTATGCATGTTTTACTCCGTTAAGCTAGATGGCTTAGATCATCCCCTCCCTGTAGATGCTCCCCTCCCTGTTCATAAAACACCAAAACAATCAAAACATCTAATGCCTCATTCCAGACAGCTGGGAGGTCCAATGTATCCCACTTGGAGCTCAGGAGTTCCGACCTCAAAGCGTTCCAGGTGAACAATGTTTGATATAAACAAAGAACATGGCTGACCGTGAGAAGTTGACATTTGTTTTGTTAATAGATAAGTGTGTATTTCAGAAACATACTGGCATTGGTTCAGTCCCACCCCTTCTGACATAATATAGAGAGAGAGATGTATGTGGTAGTCTTAGGTGCCGTTTACACGATGCCGGTTTTTGTGAAACCGGTGAGGTTTTGTTAACGGTTACGCCTTGCGTGTACACAACGCCTGCAGTTTGAAACCGATAGCTTTTGAAACCGGCTTCCAAAGTGGGAACTTTCGGCTAACTTTCGCCGTGTAGACGCCTGTAGGTGCGAAGCCAGCAACTTTATGACGACACAGCCCCACCTCTCAACTCAGCCACGGCACTCGACCTGACATGCTGCTTGTCAAAACAAACCAAACCATTTATTTATCATATTAAAATGTTTTTCTTTTCCCTGTCATGATTTATGTGCACAATGTAGGCAGCCTTTAGTGGCTAAGTTAGAAGCACACGTTAGCTTAACTTAGTTAAACATTAGCTTACTGCATGTTAGTGTTTTCTCCAGTGGTGCTCAGACCTAATGCAATGTGTAGGCTAAGCATTTGAAATTTCACATAGCAGTCACATACCTTGAAAATTAACTTTATTAGTTTAACAGTTGAATTGAAAACCGAATTGTCTGTAGTCTCCTTATTTCATGCGACTGCTTAACCAGAGCCCTTATTAGACATTCTCTGGCTTAACAAACTGTTTCAACAATGTTTTCTTCTACGAGATTCACGCGAAATTATCTTGAAGCTTCTGCACAGCGGCGCCATTGACTGGTCTGGCATATGCACTACAGCACATTTAGCCGGTTACACCTCTGTGTGTACACGCAAGTTTTTTTCTTGCCGGTGTCGTTAAAAGTGTAAAAGCGGTAAGAGAAAATTCACCTGGCGGTTTCATGTAAACGGCTCCTTAAAGCAACCCTGAAACACACACTCTTTTTCTCACTTCTATTGTTCTCTCTCTCTGTGTATGTGAATGGGCCCTTTAAGTTGTCTGCAGCTCTTAATTGCCTCAGGACCAGCACTGTCTGCGTTTGATGTGCTGATCTATTCTGGAGAGGCAGAAGAGGCTGCCTCTGTCCCTCCCAGTCCATATCAACCGCAGACCAGCACTCAGAGAAGAGGAAATGAGGCAGTGAAAGAATAAAGGCAAAAGGGGGAAGGGGAGAGGGAGAAAAAAAATAGTATCCTACTGTCATTTCTCTTGTGACGAAGACCTGCCGTCTTTCTCTCGCTTGTTTGTGCGTGCGTGTGTGCCATGTGTGTCATGGGGAAAGCCACATTGTTCACTCTCTCTCTCTCTCTCTCTCTCTCTCTCTCTCTCTCTCAGGAGGAGCAGAACAGAGGCAAGCCTAACTGGGAGCACCTGAATGAGGATCTGCATGTGCTCATCACAGTGGAGGACACACAGACTCGCGCCGAGATCAAGATGAGGAGAGCCGTCGAGGAGGTTAAGAAGCTCCTGGTGCCCGCGGTCAGTAACTAACACCCCGCACCCCTTTCTCACACACACGTGTACACACACACACACACACACACACACACACACACACAGTGACATCAATACCGTTACCAAGGACCCTGGCTCTCTGTGTGGCAAAGGTGATACCGCAAGCATTACACCATTTACAGGTCGCAAGCAGTTAAAACCAGAGCTCTGTGCTAGGGAGATTGCAATTGGTGGAAGGAGAGTGGCAAGAACAGGTCTTTAGGTCTTTCCTCTCCTTCTCCTGCACTTACCCTCTTGTGGTGTAGAGAAGGCCTCTCTGCTCTACTCCTCCTATCCTTCCTCTCATACTCTTTTTTTGTCCTCTTTCTCTGCTTGCTGTTGGCATCCTTTCTTTCTCTTGTTATTTATCTCGCTCTCCCTCGTGGCCTTGGCCCGTGCCCTTAGAGCTCCTTGTTTCTGACTGAGTTTTGACACACTGTGCCAGTGTGCGACCCACCCACCACCTGTTAACTTGGCAACCCCCCCCCCCACTGGCCCTTTCCATTCCATCACTTCCGTTGCCACCGGTAAGGTGAGGTGCCCGGCCTGAATGCCCACAGAGAACAGAACGGCCGGACATCTGCACCCCCAGTACACACACACTTACATACACACTTTTGGATACACACACACACACACACATACACGCACTCTTTCCAGGCAGTAGCCTGGACGGCAGTGACCCGCTGGTTGTAGGCCCGTTTGGAGCATGCGGCGCTGGGCAGCAGCGTGTAAAGCAAGCTTACTCCCAGGGAGGAGGCAGAGAGGAACAGAATGGCCCTTTTGGCAGTGTCTGCTTTCACTCTGTGTGCCGTGTTGGCTCCAATACACACCCAAATGGCAGCACAGAGAGGGTAAAGGAGTGACTAAGAGAGAGAGAGAGGGGGGGGGGGGTGAGTGGGAGGGAGAGGAGACTGGGAGACACAGAGATGAATAAAATGCCCAATCCCCCTGTTGTTTCAGGGAGTAATCCACCACCATTATGAATCTGTTTGTGTGTGTATCTGAATATGTGTTTGCGGGCGGGATGCTGTTCTTTTGTCATGGAGCGAATGAGCACTTGCACCTCCCACGGAGCATGCTCCACGGTGAAACTGCCAAGGTGGTATAGTTTTGTGTGAGCAAGGGGCCAGAGGAAGACTCAGAAACAGGCAGTGATGCAGTGCGAGTCAACTGTGTACAAGTCGTGGATTTGAAATAATGAGCACACACCCCCCTGATCATCGCATGGCACTGGACCCCTTTACCTTCCCACCTCCGCTTCCAGAGGAAAAGGATGTGACTGGTGTGTTCCTCAGAGAAACCCAGTCTTCCGTCACACACCCCAACATCGTAATGACACTGTTTATTTAGTCTTACAACTGAGGTGCAGAACGTGTGCACAATGACGTGCGGTAGTCTTGTACAAGCAGTGATTTAAAAGCGGCACACAGTGCCTGCAGCCACATTGGCCCTCTATGAATAAAGCCTGGAGGTACCCCTTTATGATGGTTCCCTTTGTTAGCGTTAGTATCCTTAGCTCCCTGGGTTACTCTGCTAACTTGCCACCTTTTTGTGAAATTCGCCATTTTTGTTTTGTATCTTTGTCACCTGTTTCACCTCTTGAGTTTGCAGCCCTGCTTCTTTACTGTCTCTCTTTATTCGCACCTCTTTTTTCACTCCAACACATTCACTTTTCTCCCTCTTAGTTGGGTAAAGCAAAGAGCTCTTGTGCCCCATGTGAGCCGCTCTCTTTCTGTCACCTCATCCAGCAGCTGCGGTCGCTGTCATGCTTTGTTGGCATTGTCACTGTGGGTGGGCATCAGGATAGGCACTAATGCCCTTTATTAGGCCCAAGTAAATTGGATTAAGTGTACGGCTCAGCCGTCCCATGTCCGTGTTTGAGTGTTCCTTTTTTCCCTTTCCCTTCTTGTTCTGTAATAAAGGCCATCTTCCCTGTTTGACAGCGTGAAATCGTTTTTATTAAATCTCCTCCTTGAAAACAAACGGGGTCACAGTAGCTGTCTGTTCGTGTTTTCTCTTTTTTTGGTCCCGTGGAAGAGGATTGCGGATGAGCCCGTATGGGCTCTCTGCTTCCAGAGTTTAGTTGGAGAGAGCTAGGGCTGGGTGGAACTGAAAGGGTTAACTGTACCCCCTGCCCAACCCCCCACCTGCCAGCCTCTGGCTTAGACCGCGATTATACGTAGCAGGGTATTCTGGAAAACGGATATTTTTCCTTCGTTTTTAAAAATAATTCCATCAAAACAGCTGGGGAAAGGTGTCACGAACACGTCGCGCAAAGGTGGCCAATCAGAGATGTCAAACAAATGAGGGAACATCATCTCACAATGAAAAAACGCCATTTTTCCTTGTTTACATGCTAACATGAAACCAGAGTTTTCCTAAATCTCCACTTTGGCCGGAGTTTTCAGAAATGATCATTTTCAGTGATAAAACCTCTGTTTTCATGTAAATGAAAGGCCAAACCACTCTCTAATTCTCTTAAGCGCTTACAGTTTGTGCAAGTGTAGAAAGGTATTGTGATTCTGGAAGTAAACCTAGTGCATGCTCTCACACACACACACACACACACACACACACACACACTCTCACTCACACTCGTAAACACAGGCAATTATCCAGACAGCTCTACCTTCCCACTACCTGCTCCGGAGTCTGCCTGCCAGGGAGGAGAGGATGTGGAGGCTTACACACACACACACACACACTCTCTCACCAACTTGACACCAGTGTCTGGAGGGAGAAGGATGGGGAGATAGAAAGGGGTAACAGAGAGTGATAGATAGAGAGAAAGAAAGAAAGGGATAGAGATAAGGGGATCGAGAGAGACCAAGAGATGGAGACAGAGGAAGATGCATAGAGATTGAGGCGCTCTTTCATGTGTGGATTTCTTGTACTGATCCTCCACACACACACACACACACACACAGAGAGAGAGAGAGAGAAACCTCTACCCCTCTCCATGTTCCCATGATCCCTCTGTTTTCTTGTCAGGCTCCCTCAACACAGCTGACTCCCCTGCTGCAAGTGTTTTTAAAGAGTGTCACCCTGTCAAAGCAGGGCACCTCTCAAGTTGGGTGTAACCTTGCAAACAGGGCTGCATGCAAGCACACACACTAACGCATACATACACACACAAACATAGATAGATAGATAGATAGATAGATAGATAGATAGATAGATAGATAGATAGATAGATAGATAGATAGATACTTTATTGATACCCAAGGGGAAATTCAAGATGCGCAACATGCGCGCGCACACACACTTGCCACCTCTGCCAGAGAGTGATGAAGAAAGATTGTGCCATAGCAAGCAGAAGGGAAAACAATATGAAGCGAAGAAGTGACAGATGATAACAGTGAGAATGAAAAGATGGAGGGCAAGAGAGAAAGAGAGGAGTGATGCAGGGGTGACATCACTGCAGTTGGCCAGAGATGAGACACACGCACACATACCTGTATACACATACACACTCTCTCACAGCACACACACCTCCGTAGCCATGGCTGGTGTCAGGGGTGAGCCTACAATAGCTCTGTGTGGTGACAAGAATTGTATTTAATGAAGCCGTAAACCCAACACTCTCACTAATTACTGTTCATCCTCTGGTGCCGTGTGTGTGTGCATGTGTGTGTGTGTGTGCGTGTGTGTGTGTGTGTGTGTGCGCGCGTGTGTGTGTGCGCGTGAGTGTGTTATGTTCCAGGGCTAATGATCTCTTTAAGATGTCAGTGTGTCGTTAATGGCGCTGTGTGTGTAAGAGGTGGGTGTGGGGGCTGGAATTATAAGGCGCGTTAATAACTTGGGTTTATTCAGCAGAATGACTGCATAGGCCAGGAAATGACATTGTCTGTGAGGGAGAAAGAGAGAGAGACTTTGGACCTCTCTCCTTAGGACTGGTGCTCTGGGATAGTTTGATACAGGACCGGCATGTTCGCAAATAGCAGTAATGGCCTTTTTTGTGTCAAAAGCAGTGGCCATGCAGTTGTGTGATGCGTTTGTTGATTCCAGACTAGCTGGGTCCAATGTTGCCTTCTGTCCCTTTTCCTACAGTATATGTGTAATGAAGTGGGACAAATGTGTGTGTCTCCATGGAAACTGTTGTGATGTCACAATTAATGTTTCCATTATGACATCTGAGGAGAGTCAAAGTTCTTGGCATCAGGTTTCATTATCAGTCGTTATCCGTTAATGAACAACCTATTTTATTTTTCTTCCTTTTGTCTGACTGCCACAATCTTATGTCTTCTCTCTCTCGCTCTCTCTCTCTCTCTCTCTCTCTCTCTCTCTCTCGCTCTTTCTCACTCTCTCTGTGTCCCTTTCTCCTTCTTTCTCTCTCTCTATCTCTACAGAAGTTGTCCCAGATTAGAGCACAGAATGGGAACTTGTTTGAGTTTGTGACTTGTTTGAGACATCACAGCTACTTTTGTACTTTTGGCGTCGGGAGCGCAAAGCTTTTTCCTCATCTGCAGCAAGATGGTGGTGGGCTTTTGAGGGATCGTGGGTAAGCCACGGTAAAGGCCAGCGTGAGTCGAGGGGATTAGGCTGGCAGCGCCAAACACAGTCACACGCACACACACACACACACACACACGCACATGCATGAGCCTTCTAGGAGAAATGGTAAAGTGTTTTAATTGAATCCAGTAGTTTATATCATAAATGTTTGAGATGGGGAGAGGAGGAAGTGTATTTGTGTGTAAGGGTGGGGGTGAGAATCCCTACCAGAATGGTAATTAGCTTTTTCGAATCTGTTAAAAACCTGACAAATTGGTTTCCCTCTCAAGACAGTTCGTGCCTCCAGCCTTTTTTTTCTTTCCTCTGCGATCGCAGCACCACCAACCTTACCTACATAAATACCCGCTTCCATCCACCACCACACACACACATTTCAGTAAGGATGACCGTGTTTGTATGTGATGTGACATGGGAGTTGACATCTCATTGAGATCTGTGGCAGATGTGTTTGTTAATTTAGGAACAGATGACAGATGTGATTGAACACAAGGTGACACAAGGCCCTCCCAGGCAAGTGCGTGCGTGCGTGCGTGCGTGTGTGTCGGGGTGAGAGACATAACAAGATCATGAATTTTGTCTATGATTGGCAGACTTGCATGGTGGACTTAGCGAGTCATATCCCACACCAGACAGCAGATCAAAGCGCAAGGGTTTATGGGAATGCAGCACTGCCGGATTGGTTTCCCTCTATAAATGCCTTTGTTTGGCAGACTGGCTCCTAGAACAGTAAAGTCGGACAAGTCCTTCCTAGTTTGATTTGTATTTTTATCGTGCCGCTCAAGGGCAGATGCCAGGGTGGAGGAAGTTGGGCACCAGGGATGCCTGTGAGCAGAGAGGAAAGTCTGAGCTCTCAAGGGCACACCAGGAAGAACTGGTCAGTTCCCTTACAGGGAGGCTACACCAGGCACGTAACTGAAGCGTTCCGTTTTAGAAGACTGGTCTAATGCTTTGGCACGTACGCGCCGCTGTCACTTCTGGTGTAGCCAGTTCCACTGATTACTGTATAAGCTAATTGTTGCAGCAAATGGAACGCTACAGTTACGTGCCCGATGTAGCCTCCCTGTTAGTGTGCCTTTTTTCTGTGGAATAGAGCATGTGTGTGGTAGAGGTTGTCCATATATATGTGTGTGTGTGTTGTAGAGGTGGGGACTGGTGGTATATAGGTGGCATAGTGGCTGACACTGCGTATGTGTGCGTGTGTTCCATATATTGACACACACACCAGTGCTAATAAATGGGCCATAACCCCTGGCCCGGGGGACACACAGATGGCCCTGTATTTGCTTAGATGCCGTGTGTTTGTGTTTATATGTTTCTAGCTGTTTGAGTATTCTCTCTTAGCAGCTTTAGCATATTAGGATTTTTTTTTTTTCCAAAGATTGCAAAGAGGAGTCCTGTGTGTATGTGTGTTTGTTATTAATAATAACACCTTTAGCTGCGAGCAGTGGAAGGCCTGCCAGGGTATTGTAGCACTCTCTCTGTAAGGTGGAAGAAGGTGTGTGTAGGGGGGGTGCAGAGCAAGCGAGTGGTGGTCTATTCTGAAGTGTTCCGTTTCAACTCGACCATGGCTGGAAGGCAGCCGTCTAGGAGAGAGAGAGAGAGAGAGAGAGAGAGAGAGAGAGAGAGAGAGAGAGAGAGAGAGAGAGAGAGAGAGAGAGAGAGAGAGAGAGAGAGAGAGAGAGAGAGAGAGAGAGAGAGAGAGAGAGAGAGAGAGAGAGAGAGAGAGAGAGAGAGAGAGAGAGAGAGAGAGAGAGAGAGAGAGAGAGAGAGAGGCAGAGGCAGTCGCGGGCCTTAGAGCAGACTCCACCAGCCATGAAGGGTCTAGAAAGGATGGGGGAGGAGATGTAGAGAACAAGAGAGGGAGAGAGAGAGACATGGAGGGAGGGAGGGAGAGTGTGTCGCCCCCGCAGAGCTTGCGGCAGAATGAGTTGAGCGGAGCCGTCCTTGCCGGGAACAAAGTGACTGAGTTAGCAGCACATGAGCACACACACACACACACACACAGACAAACTGAGTAGCCTCCAGTTCTGTGCGGCTCGACAGGGTCTCTGCCCTTTTTATTTCTCTTTCTGTCTTTTATTCTTTCTCTTTCTTTTGCTTTTGCCCCTCTTGCTGACACGCTCTTTCTCCCTCACTTTGGTGTACTCTGAGTCAGTGGGTGTCTCATGATTTCTCTGTCTGAAGTGTTGTCTTCTTCTCCTCCCCATCCACCCACACACACCCACCAATCCAGGCTGTCTGGTCAGATGTGATCGTCCGTTTTAGCTTATTTTATGGCAGCGTCTCCCGGTCACTCTCTCATACACATGCACACGCACCACACATTCTCACTCTGTCTACTTCTCTCACCTCCCTCCATGTCTCTTTCTCCCTCTCTTTTCCACACACGCACACACACACACACACACACACACACACACAGTTTGACTGAGTTTGTGATGTGTCCTTTTTGTGTAAAGCATGTGGAGTATTGCAGGCATGAGAGAATGTGTCGAATGTAGAGTTTGTGTGTGTGTGTGTGTGTGTGTGTGTGTGTGTGTGTGTGTGTGTGTGCGCGGCATGCCGGAGGGACAGATGGTGTGTAACTGGAGGCAGCATTGGGAGCGTCCCCAGCAGAAGTGGCAGATCGGCCAGGAGGAGCTCAGTCAGGAGCCACACGCAGCAGCTTCTCAACGCCCACTGCTACCGGACTCCCACTCTTTCACTCACTCTCTCTCTCGTCACAAATCAGTTTTATAGTTACAAATCCTGATACAAACACACACACACACAATACATATGAGACACTTCTCATCCCTAAGGTGGTGCAAAAGTCTGTGCACCTGCAGAAAAAACTACACCACTACATAACTACACAACTTTTTGTGAGTAGAATTTTTATATGTAATTGTATAATATATTTATAATCTTTTGTAGCTGTAAAACCGATCCATACCCGTAGATTCGATTTGTAAGTGTAGGTCATATTTGTAATATTGACAATTACAGTTACAAATAATTTCTACAGTTTCAAAATGTGATAGACACATACAAAACATTTGAGTCTAATTTACTTCCATACTCCCCTCTCGCCACTCCTTCCCTTCCCCTCTTAGTCACACACACCAGTCGTCACTTTTGCTTCCTGTCCAGTGTGTGTGACTACCGGTGCGTAAAAGGCCATCTGCACTACATGACTAGTGTGTGTTTGTCTGTGCTCCCGTACAGTATGTGAGTGTGAGTCGTGTCCGCACTCTCCTCCTTCACACAGTCAACTAATGAGAAGACAACATTGTTTGTTTTAATGTTGAGGTTAATGACATGGAGGTAGGATTATATAAAAGATGACCTGTTTATGTTTAGGAGTGTGTGTGTGTGAGAGAGAGAGAGAGAGAGAGAGCGAGCAGTGATATAGATGGGTTTCTCCGTTAGAGCGTGAAGGATGCACAGAGACGCTGAATCACTGCGCTACATCCACCTGTGCATCCTGCAGGGGAAAACACACACACACCCACAAAACTGTGTGTGGTTCGAGTGGCCAGTCTGCTTTCCAGGCGTGTGTCACCATGACTCAGGCTCAAACGTCGCCCCGGGGAGCTGCAGGCTCTCTGCAAAGGATCATGGGAATGCGGAGCAGCCTGAGCCACTGGCCAGTGACACTGCAGCAATCCAGCAGAGTGCGATAGAGAGAGGGTGAGTGGAAGACAGAGATAGAGATGGACATTGCGGGAGTAACAGAGGAGGATTGTATAAGCAAGCGAGAGACACTGAGGAGAAAGAGGGAGGGATGGAGAGAGGTGAGGAAAGAAACGGGTAGATGGAAAAGGAGATGAATAGGGATTAGGGAAGGAGAGAGAGCAAGAACACTTCCGCAAGTGAGCTGCTGCACGTCAAGCTTCCAGAGCTGCTGTCTCCCATTGAAAGATTTTTCTGAATGGCTGTGCAGTGTACACACACACACACACACACACACACCACTTTTAATGCACTAATCAAGAGAGATTAAGTGTTTTGATTGGTGGATATTAACCTTTTGACACTCCCGACATTTTTTAAGATTGAAGGCAAATACTCCAGCTAAACCTGGCTACTCTATGACCCTCTCCACACACACACACACATATACACACAGACACGCACGCACATGCACGGTTCAGCTTGACTGCAGTCATAAATGCTCTTAATTGTGTGCATTGACACTGGTTGACCCTTGCTGTAGTGGAGATTTAGGCGTGACCACTCCCGCCCGTCTGTGGCCATGGCCCTCAGTCTCATTGGTATTCAGAGTGTCAGCTAGTCCGGTCCTGAAGAGCCTGGTGCGGGTGGATGCATGCGTACTTGCTTGCTGTGATCTGTTGTCAGTGGGCAGTGTAGAAGTTGTGAGAACATGTTTAGACACAGAAAATGGTGCACACAAAGACTAGACTGTCAGGGCAGCAATACTACACATACAGGTGCATCTCAAAAATAGAATACTGTTCATGAATTGCTGCTCATGGAAATCAAAATATTAGAATAAAGAATTAATGTTGACCTGAGAAGAGCTCTAATCAGCTAATTAAGTTAAAAATACTGGGTTCTTGATCCTTTAATCTCTCAGTCTGGTCAAGGCAATGGACTTTTCCCACAATATTCTAATTTTTTGAGATGCACCTGTAGAACAGAATGGTACTCATGGGGTTTAGTCACGACTGCCAGGATCTATTCTATCCATCTCTGTTACAAAAGCATTCTCAAAGCACACACTTTCTCACAGTCCTGTGCACCCTGGCATAAAAAAGTAAGAGCTAAACTCATTCACTCTGACATTGTCCATAAATAATTTACAGTGACAGACAATCGTTTGGGTGCATTTGGGCTTTTTGTGCTTTTATGGGTTATCTCACTTATCGTCACCAACACAGAGAGAGAGAGAGCTTCTGTCTGTGTGAATTGGGATGGTTGTCCTTTTCTGTCCTAACTTTTAAGTGTATTTTATCTTAATCGTCAGGGTTCTGTGTTTGGTGTGTGAGAGAGGGATGCTGTGTGTGTTCAGTGGGTCAGTGGGGAGCAGCACTTAACCACCTCACATGTAGCTTCAATGTCAGTTGCAGTGGTAAACAAGCACTACTATAGGCTGCCCCATTAACTGAAACACCATTTTTATTAGGTTCAGTTTGTTAGTGTTTTAATTAAGTACTTATTTCTGTAGGTAGTTTAATTAGGTGTAATGTTTTCAAGTGTAGTGGAATGTTATAAACACCCTCTGGAATGCAGTAATGCATTAGCACTTACTTGTTTGGCTCCTCTCACACACACACACACACACACACACACAGCAGTGGTTTGTAGCACTTCCATATGTTCCTTAACTGTGGTTTATTGTATTGTATATTGGCACTCCTGCTGGGGAGCCCTGGTCTTCGTTGTAACCCCTTTGAGCCTGTTGACCTCAGTCTATGTTATCCCAGTAAAGGGTCAGTTGCTGAGGCATTTTTTGCCTGTATGCAGCTCTCTCCCCTCTCGTCGGTATCATTGTGATGATGACCTCACCTTGTTCCATCTCTCCAGTCGCCCGAATTAGCTTCCTCACCCCTCAGGGGAGGACAGGTGGCCTCGACCCCAGGAGCACACCTCCCTACTGGGACAGGGCTCAGCTTTGGCTTCCCTCTACCCTCCAGGGCTCTCTCTCTCTCTCTCTCTCTCTCTCTCTCTCTCTCTCTCTCTCTCTCTCTCTCTCTCTCTCTCTCTCTCTCTCTCTCTCTCTCTCTCCAAAGCCTGACCTGATAATCCGCCACACCCCTGGAGGAAGTCAGGAGGTGGTGGGTGGAGAGCAAACACAAACAGACCAACACTGTCACTGGGGGACTGAGTAATCCCCAGTAGCAGGTGGAAGCTGCAGGGGAGTCTAGTTGGGGCCCGGGGGGTTTCTTGGAAGATGTCGCTCTTAAAGGTCAGAGAATTTCCAAAGCCTTGTGTTGTCTAAGCCGCTATAAAGCTCACAATTAGCCATTCTGCCGACAGACGGAAATTCCTAACAATTGAAGAAGCCATACTGTTTGATTGCAGTAATCCTGCTAAGACCTACATCCCCTAACCATCCTCACCTCCCACCCTCCCACGCACACACACACCGAAACTCACTCACACCCCCGTGTTCATAGATGATTGGTACGCATGCACACACACTCCCCAGTTGTAGACCTGCAGTCATAGGCGTGCTCCTGCACACTGAAACACCTTCAATACTTTACTTCTATACTTCCTTTCTAGCCCTCTCCCCCACTCCTTTCACCATCATCCCCAAATCTGGTCACACAGGAGGGAGGGGAGGGAGGGGTGCAAGAGCGATTGAGAGGGATGAGGGAGAGAGGGAGAAAGAAAACAGATAGAAGGGATGGATCAGCGAGGGAAGAGAATGAAGAGGCATGGACAGAATGATGGTGATGGGTAGAATAATGGTATGGAAGGTGAGGAAGAGTGAGATGGGAGAGAGGAACAGAATTCTGGGAGTGATTCATATGGCAATTATAAAGGTTCATGTGGGATCTTTATTGTGCAGGCTCAAAGACCAGCAGGTCGTGTGTGTGTGTGTAGCAGCATGGCAGCACTGTCAGCATATTGAAATGCAGCTCATCCTCTCTACCTGTAACATTCTGTGACTAACTTGCAATCACCTCAGCAACTTTCAGAAGTTCACAAGTTATCCCTTTTAATATACTTACACACATGCACAGCTCACTCAGGCAAATAAACACAAACGTAGTAGGTCACAGCCCCCCGGAGTTTGGATCTCCCTCCTGACAGAGGAAAGAAGGGGTGGTTTTAATCCGTCGAGCTCCCCTTGGTCCAATCATGCGTGGCTTTGAAGACCACTCGCATCCAATCAGCCACTTCGAAAAGCCCTAATCCTGTTATTCAGGAACAGCGCCATTGAGGGCTGCTGTTTGTCAGATAGCATCCACTGGGTGCAGTTTCTCTCCCTCTCTTTCCCTCTGTTGTTTTCCACCTATTCCCTCTATCTCAGTCTCTGTTTCTCTTTCCTTTCTCTCACTCACTCGATCTTAGTCCTCTTCTAGCCTCCCTCCCTGATTTGCACTCTGTTTCTTTTGCTCTTTGTCTGTCCCTCACTCTCATTCTCTTCCTCCTCTATCTCTCCCTCCCTCTCTGGGTTCTGTGTGTGTGTGTGTGTTGTGGGCTGAGGGGGCTGTGCTATGTACGGAATGCCCCACAGGCCTCTGCTCTGGGCCCACGCCCCTTTCATCTCATCCTCTCTGGACCTCTTCTCTCTCTCACACACACACACACTCTCACTCTCTAGACCGCTCCTCAGCTCCTTTTTATCTACACTGCCCGCTCCTCGCCTTGTTTGCACAGGAAAATGGGATTGGGCCCACACACACACACACACACACACATTCCTAGAGCATCCCTTTAAACCATTAAAAACACTCTCTTACTCTCTTACTACACTCAGCCCCCATTGTATCCCTTAAAACTATTGATAAACAAAACATGCACCAATCTTGGCTGATTTATGCTTCTGCGTCGACTCCACACTGTAGCTACGGCGTCATGACCCTTTCGGAGTTCTGCGCCTGGGTTGCTTTGTATCGTGGTGCATTTCGCCACCTTAACGCTAAGGGGTGTGTGGCTTCGGAGTTCTGCGCGCCTGTGTCTGCGTCGTTCACCACCGAAACGGTAGTCAGAATGGCAAACCCCATAGACTGTTGTTTGACCATTCACTGTGCTGAAATATTAATCTTATTTGTTTGGCCTTTTCTTGCTGTAATGTTGTAAAAAGTATCGAGAAATAGACACAGACACACACTCGCTCAGATTAGTGCTGTGTCATGGTGGTTGGGCTAGCATGTGTCTCTTGGCTCCTGGGGCTTGGTACAGTGTTTTGCAGATTGACAGAAAGCTTTTCAGACACATTCAGGTCATTTTTATAGATGTATTATTTTTTAATATAGGCCTATTTCCTCATTTATTTGGGGAAGCGTGCTCATCAGCCCCCCATGTTGTCAGCTTGTTAGCGATTCCTTTTTCATTAGCCTGCCTGATTTTCCCCAGAGGAGCATGAGTTCATGGAACGCGACCCTCTGGAAATGCAGACGGAAAATCCACCATGCTGCGCCTGTCAGTCAGTCAAAAACACACACACACACACACACACACACACACACACACACACACACACACACACACACACTCCCTAAGCTGCGTCCTTGACCGATTCAGACCCTCTGCCGGCACGGTTGGTGCCTGGAGTCAGTCAGCGGCCACCCCTGGCTTTGCCTGGAGACAACCTTCGCAGAGTTTTTTGTGTGTGTGTGTGTGTCAGAGTATGACTGCACACTTGTGTATCCCTCTGGCTCCCACTCAACTGTTAATCGTTCACACTACTTCAGTCACACGCACACATTCTCACATGGTATGGAGTCTGGGCAGGGGTCACGGTGCTGTGTCTTGAGCGAAGGTCACAGTGACGCATAGCAGAGCTATACTGATGTCACCTTAGAAGAAGAATGTGTGTGTATGAGAGCAAGAGAGCGGGGGCGGGGGGTTTGGGGCAGCTTTGACAGGAAATCAGAGAATCTGATGCAAATCCAGCAGTATTTAAATCCCCAAATCAGCCTCCTAAATCCCCTCAAGATATTCTCAGCTCGATTGGATGGCTTTAAGAGATCACTGGGACAGAACAATACAGAGGCAGACAGAAAGAGGGAGGGGGGAAGGGAGGGCTCTGTGAATGGAGAGAGAGAGGGATAGTAAAGGACAGCGAATCAGTGAAGAGAGTCAATGTGAGTGAGAGAAAAAGAGAGAGAGGTGAGTGAAGCCCATGTGTAAAGCAGAGAGCACAAATCAGAGCAAAAGGGTAGTTAGCGTGAGGGAGAGCGCTAAGTGAGTAAAGAGGGAGGGAATCACCCTTCCAATGATCTGATGAGGGCTTTGCTGCCGTGTTCTACGGGTGGAAAATGACCATCACGTCAAACGTTCCCTTTGTTTGGGTTTCTTCTCGCTACCATAAGTCATCCTCTCCACTCAACTAGCTGTGTGTGTGATATGCACTTTCACTGTGTACTCACTAGGCTACAACCTTGTTAGATCAGATTCAGCCCAATCTGTGTGTTTGCATCGGTACAATCTGTGTGTGTGTCTTGGATTGTGTCTGGATTTGGGCTCGTCTGTGTGTGTTTGTAAGCGTTTGTGTGTGTGTTTGTGTTTCTGTATGTCGGTCTTTGTCTTTGGGGGTGGGATGCACCTAGTTGCAACAGAGCAGATTTATGCAGCTATAAAAAACAATGCAGCTTCCCTCAACACTGTCAGGGCTTGGTAGCATTGGCGAGTGTGTGCAGTGGTGTGCACCATTATCTTAGAGTGTGTTTGTGGGTGGGGGGGTGCACATTGTGGGATATTGATAGGCTGGCTGTTCTCCAAGGCTGAGAGAATCAGCCCAGTGAAGGCTACCACTGACGCGGCCATACATTCACCACACACACACACACACAGAATAACCAGGGATGGGTCTGGTTGGGATGATTGCTTCCTGTGATTGTGTATGTGTGAGAGGTCTGGATGCTGAGGTTTCCTGTGGGCATTGTTCTCTTCTTAAACTGGTTCATGACCTATCACTTTAAAGCATCCAGCCTCAGACACACTCTCTCTCTCTCTTTCTTTCTCTCTCTCTCTCTCTCTCTCTCTCTCTCTCTCTCTCTTTTTTCCTCTCTGTTTCTGTCTTTGTTTTTCTCACACACACACCCATACAATGACACACGCACACGCAGTCACTTCAATACTAGAATCGGCCGATTTTCACGTGATCGGCCATGACCGGCGACCGGCCGGTCAGTCTGAGACATGCCGATTTTATGCCGGTCAAATACACTCGTGCGCCGCAATTGTAACAACACCCAGCTGAGTTTGCAAAGTTTGAAGAAGCTAGCAACCAGGCCAACACTCAGGGCTGGATGTAGGGCTACAAAGAAAGCGCTAATAGGCTAGTCGAGTTTTTCTATGCAGCAAACGCTGTGCTTTACCATTGGCCTACTGCGTGGAATTTACTAAGCTGTCATTAGGCTACGTAAACATCGCTCATCACCGCCCGTCACTGCCGCTAATTGCGTGCCCACAGCTGAACCACAAGCCTGCTGAACGGAGATAAACGACTGCGATATTAAAAATAATCAAAGATGTCAACAAGCAGCGACATACAGTAGCCCTAGTAGTTCTACTCCACTGAAAAAAAAAAAATACTCTAACTATTTACTGCGTGGAGACTGCGGCTATGCCTTAAAAAAATACCCTAGTCTAGCAGATTGAGAAGTGGATGTCGTGAAAGTGAACAAACGATAGCCTATTAGAAAGGCAAACAAGCGTTAAAGTTGCTTTTGACATAGTAGCCTACAATGAAGAAAAAAACTGATGCTCTGAATACTGACTCAGTGGAGTCTCTGAAAGTTTCTATAGCCTAATTGATGCATTTAACCGAATTTGGATTTAATTTTTTCACCGCAAAACAGACGTGCACTGTTTTCATATGGTGGAGCACCCTAATCTCTACTAGCACTTCTCCCCTGTGTTTGCATTGATAGCCTAGGCTGCTACCACTTTTCCCTCGCCCTCCCATAAATTCATCAATGCATATGAAAATATGTTACATGGTAGTATGTTCAAATGTATCATGAAAATTGTTCTTAAATCTTTAGTTGGATATTGGATGTGAGAAGCATAAAATGGGTGTTCCATAACTTAACTTAATCCATAATTTAGCCTACTGCATCTGAAGTTAGACTTGAAAAAGAATCTGTCTGCTCACCGGTTCCATTTTTTTTTTTTAACAGCCATTTCATCATTGATAAGTTGATTACACGTCTATATTAACATGTTCTATCAAAGAAAAGATATAAAGTAACTATTTGTGTGTGTGCTGTAAAATGGTTAGAAGAAATGAAATCGGAATCGGCTAAAATCGGTATCGGCCCAGAAAATTGCAATCGGTGCATCTCTATTCAATACTAATGTGTTTATTTATCATGTGCTCTCAATCGCTTCCCCTTTTTCTCAGACTCTCACTCCCTCACACACACGCAACCTGCCTCGTCTCTTTTCTGTGTGTATGTGTGAGTGATGGGGTGTGTGTGTGTGTGGTGAGCTGGCAGGCAGGGGTTTTTCCTCCAGATGCTGGTGTCTGGTTCGGGGCACGTAGGGGAGGGGATGTGGGATCAGTGTGGTCTGAAGGCGGGCACAGCTGGCCGTGTCCAACCCCGCCTGTCTGTTTACCAGTCTCGTTCTCCTCTCCTCCTTTTAACCTCCTCTTGGCTAGCATATTCCTTCTTTTTTTTTCATGTTTCCATGCAGTTTTTCCCTCTCACTGGCAGTCACCCTTTCCTAACCTCTAACGACTCCTCTAGGTTTTGTTTTGTATTACTCCTCTTGTCCCTCTCTCTCTCCCCTTTCCTTCCCTTCCCTTCTCTGCCATTTTCTGCCCTCCTCTGTGTTGTTGCTGGTGTCTTCTCATTAGACACACACACGCACAAAAACACACATGCAGGGACAGAGGGTATGGCCTGTGATGCCTGTGTCTACTACTATTTACCTACCATGCTGGTAATTGGCCTGTTTTGGCCATCCTCCTTCAGCTTTACTAACCTCCCCCTCTCTCCCCTTCTTATGTCTCTCTCTCTCTCTCTCTCTCTCTCTCTCTCTCTCTCTCTCTCTCTCTCTCTCTCTCTCTCTCTCTCTCTCTCTCTCTCTCTCTCTCTCTCTCTCTCTCCATCTGTGTGTGACTGGCAGCTGGACCAGTGGAGTAAAGCGTGCCTGAGCCAGAAACAGGCCACCAGAGGAAAGAAGATTGTCTTCTTCTCTCCTCCACTTCCCCCCTTCCCTCTCTCTGGCACATCTCTGTTTAAAACAGCAGCAACACCATAACCGCACACACAAAGACCCCCTTGCCATGTCTACACCTTCGCCTGACTAGTGCCATTGTGGGCATGGGCACTGCCGTGATGGTTCCCAGCATCACCTGGACAGGCACCGTGGCATTGTTTATCGTACCCACAGAGGGGGGTGGGGGAAGGGATTGAGTCAAGGCATGGGTGTGAGGAAGACGAGACAGCTGAGCGACTCGGTGGCACTGGTGTGGCACCTGGGTGGCATTTCAGTGGCAGGCTGGCCCTGTCGTAATGTCAGATTAAGTTTCATTAAGTCCATCAGAAAAGAAAATACACAACGGCTGGGGGAGACAGGTCTGACAGCTGCTAATTGTTCCTGTCCTCTTTCTCCCTGGTGATGGAGGTGGGGGGTGAGTGTGAATAAGAAAGAGAAGGTAGAGGACCGAGATGGGAGAGAGGTATAGATGGAGTTCGGGTGGGGATTGGCCAGCTGGCAACGTCTTGCTGCTGCGATGTATTGTGAATTTTGGCCTGGGCTCACTGTGTGCTCCACGTCCATATGCTGCGTCCAGAGGAATCCATATGCCACCCACTGATAAACTCCTGTCTTGAAGTAGTTTGAATGTGCACCACCATCTGCGTGTGTGTCTGAGTGTGAGAAAGTTTAGGAAAATTAGCAGAAGTGTATGTAAGGGAGGGTGAGAGAGGGGGAAGACTTGTTATGACCCCATTGGTAGGTTCAGCGAAGCATCTATCTCAGTCCACACACACACACACACACACACACACACACACACACACACACACACACACAGCCCCCACCACCATCACCATCCCCAATGATGGTTTTACTGCTTCACTGATTTCACAAATAGGCCTCATTGATTGAATCTAATATATCTGTGGATAGAGCTGGTTTATTGAGTGGCTTTACTGGTAGCTGCTGTGTGTGTGCACATGTGTGATTTTGTCAGAGGAAGCCTGGAAAGGAAACTTTTTCTTCTCCCTGCTGTTTCTTCGTCATCTCCTGGTCTTAAATCATGGAACTCGTGGTTCTCTTGGGATGTTCTGCTCGTTGCTCTTCCCGTAACGCGGTTCCAGCCTTGTTTTTCCTCATCCCCTGAGTTCCACAGCCAATCGTGCTGCCCTGACACATTACAGCAGCTTCTCAGAAATCCCCCAAAATACCCCTTTCCTCCCTCCCTCACAAACACACACACACATACACTCTCTCTCTCTCTCTCCTTCTCCCATGCATAGACAAGGACACATGCACGCACATACACACCATGAGAGTGTTGACAGTAAAAAATTTACACAAGTCCCCACCATCAACCTGTCACGAGGCTTTCTGCTTAATCCAAGTCGGGCATCCATTAAACCCTAGTTGCTAACCTCAGGCTGACCTGGAGTCTGCTAAAATCCTCTGGCCTCAGGGGGCAGCTGTGGCACATGCAGCAGAATCCTGAAGTTATTCAGGTGTAAATACCCACAGTGACCTGGGTTAGATTCCATTTCCCAATCCCACTATCCCACGCACTTATTGTTCATCTTCACTGTCCTGTCACAGGACAAGGCAAAAAGCCTTAACACAGGCAGGCAGATGGGTGGGGTGGGAGGGTTTACATGAACACACACTGTCGTTCCTCTGTGGAGGAGAACAGGAGGGAGAGGAATGGAGAGTGAAGTAAAGACTAAACACCTCACCCCTTTGGTTGAGTAGACATCCAGAGTGAGCAGGGACGAGGGCAAGATTCTGGGGAGAGAGGAGCAGATGTAGTTCTTCACTGGAGAACAAAGAGAGAAAGGGGAAAACGCTCTCCTTCCATTTCCTGTTTTCCTCCTTTTCTGTCCCTCTTGATTCGTAGAGGGTGGAGAAAAGAGAGAGGAATGAAGGGGGTAAAAAGCTTTTTTTTTTCTCTGTTCTTGTGTTTCTTCTCTCATTTTGCTCCTCGAATTGAGGGTGATCCTGTTGACCACAGATGTAATGAGACCGGGGCTGCTAGAAGTATGGGCTTGGTGTTCACCCGGTCTTTCACCCGTCAGTCACGTATCAGTCTTTCCTCTACTTGTTATCCTTCTCTCATCTCCTCCCCCTACTCTTTCCTCTCCTCTCTTCTCTCATTTCTCATCGGTGCGGTCCTTCACCCTGCCTCCTTTCTCTGTGCTGCTCCTGCTGTGATGGGCGTCCAGCTACAGCCCCTCTGCCCCCCTCACACACACACACACACACACACACACACAGCATGTGTGCTTCCATCATGAGAACAGCACTTGCATGCAGAATAGACAAGCAGCTTCTATTCTACCATGGTGGCTACCAACTTGGCCATGGCTGGACTATAACAGGCTCCCAGCCTCTCTCTCTCTCTCTCACACACAAACACACACACACACACAGAGAAGGGAAAAGGAGATGGACTTGCAAAGACACACTCTTATCTCAGCCGCTCACACACATACACACGCGCACACCATGTGTGTCCTCTTTTCTCCGCCTTTGTCTTGTCGGAGCATCAGCCAAGCTTTGCTTTCAGCCAGCCGACTCTCCAGAGAGAATACGTGTGTGTGTGTGTGTCTGAGAAGTTTGCTTGTGAGGACGTTCAGCATTGGGAGTTGATTAAAGCGCTGTTGGCGGGATGACTAGAGTGTGAAGGTCTTCCATTCGCCTGGTGAAACACAAGCTGATTTGTTTGTGTGTGTGCAGACACACAAATGCATATGTCCATGTCAGCTGTGGGGGTAAAATGTACCCTATAGGCTAAATCAGCTAGCCAAACTTTTTTATGGTAACTCACATTTCACATCTTCTCTGCAAACTCTTTTTAGATAGAGAGAGGGACAGAACAGAAGTGTGTGTGTTTGTGTGTGTTACTCTTGTTTCTCCGCAAAGCATGACTCAGAGTGTTTTGGCAGAGGAAAGGGTGACTCATTAAGTGTGCTTGCAAAGCAGCACACTTATTGTACTTCTTAAGTTTTATTTTTCCCGTCTCCCTAATTTTTTGTCAGCTCTAGCGCCTAGGCCCTTTGAGACAGAGACACCGTTCCAACTTTAAAATGTCCGGTCAGTACCGGTGGAAGTTGGTCGCGAAGATGACGTCAGGTGGGCGTGGTGTTTGTCCGCCATATTGGATTGAACAGAAAGTGAAACTACATTTTCACAGGTCACAAATTTGGTCCGAACGCCACGAAACTTGACATACATTATCCTTGGACCAAGCCTCACAAAAGTTACCAGAAGGATGTTTGATTTTCGAAAGCGTTTGCCCGTCACAGCCAAGCAAAATCGGCAGCGAAGCTCTGAAACAGGAAGTCGTCCATATCTCAGGAACACTGTCACATATCGATACCAAATTTTGTATTTGAACTTGGGACTCCAATGTGAGGGTGCATAAGCTAAAAAAGAAAAAAATTCCAAAAGTTTCCAGCATTTGGCAAACCACCCACCCATATTTGGTAATTATCACCTTCCACATTTGCAGTTGTACTGGTACATCTATCACAACGCCTTCCAAGTATGCACAATGTCTCCGGGTAACCTTGCCCAATCATGAAATCCTTGCTCTGCCATGGGATAGTATGGACTTACGAACTGAAATGGTAAGGAGAACGTTAGCTATTTATTGCTGACGTAGTACAGTTATTTTCACATTGACGGTATTCAAATTAAAATTTTCATTATTGTTAAATATCATGATGGGAGAGTATTATTAAAAATGTTACAAGTATGCAAATGCATATGTTTACCGGCATTTAGGTTTTACTGTGTTCTTTTGTTGTAAAGACATGTAAGGCATTCTGGGCCGTAATGAACAGTGGTCGGCAGCACTCCATAGGCTACTTATTAATATGAATAGTTGTTTCTGTAAACCTAGGGACAATAAACAGCTATCTCTGTTACAAAAACGAGCTGGTAATCGCTCATTGAAGAGGGAACTATGATAAAAAGATTGTTTTCCTAAAAGCATGGAGTTGACGAAAGAATAAGCAAGCAATGTCACGTTAATGTTAAATAGCCTACATCTGAACGCTAAGTGGCAACGTTGTATTACATTTCACTAGTGTACTTGAAATACGGTGTGAGCTTCACAAGTAAGGAAGGTGCAAATATTATGTAATTTATCATGGGAAATTATTGGAAATGTTATTTCTTGTTTATTCTAATTGCAAACCACACACATCCATTCGTAATCACACGTACACTTTTAATACCTTGAAAAGACTCTCATTTCGTTTATTTGATGTTGCCTAGCAACGCAGCCTTCAGAGCAAATATTCTAGAACAGAGCTTCAGAGAGACACGTTTTGAGTTCGTGGCCAAGTACCTAAAATATCGGTTTCCATGTGTATGTGCTGGATGGTGTGCTTCCTTTATGAAAGTAAGTGTTTTATAGAGTTACAGACATAATGAGTCATGTTGTAGTGGTCCACATAAATGTGCCCCTTCTGTTATTAGAATGCTAAGCGGAGATTTAACATCATTCATTGTGTGGCTAGAAGCTAGCTAGCTATGTCATAGGGAGGAGATGTTGCTGTAACGTTATGGGATTTATGTTGCTTAGCGTAATGCCATGGTCATTTGATATGAGATTCTTGTACTCGTAACTTTAGAACTCCTTTTTTTTTTTTTACTAAGAGTAATTCAGGAAGCATTTTAGCCCTAAAAGTAGCGCCTGAGTCTGTGACAGCTTAAACGAGGACTCCTAATAAGACCGATTCACAAACAATGTTTCATGGTGGCATTTCACGTCGTGATGTTTTGAAATGCGTCTAACAATCACGATGGAACAATTATGCATTGTAGGCCTAACAAAGGGATGCAGTAACACCAACAACCAAAACTAGCCTACTCATTGTTTACATGTACATTAAATGTAACGTTTCATTGTGAATCAAATTAAAAGATTCTCCTCTTTGCAAACGTTAGCATAGGCATATGGTGACAGATTAATTTAATAATGTTGCTGCGTTAATCACGGTAAGCACGAATGAAGTGGCCACTTCTTAATGGGACTCACTGTATGGAAGTAGGCTAAGTAAAATAGAGATGTTTAAAATAAGATAAAGTTAGGATATGCCCGCTTGACAACGACAGAGATAACTGGCCTTTGGCCATAGCAACCATCCATTTAGAACGACTGGCCTTCATAGCAACCAAGGATCTTAGCTGTGATTCATGTAGCTACAGTATGCATGCAATGTGATGCAAAGTATAGAAAGGTGATTAAATATACAGACAGGTCAAGAAATATAGTGCAATGTAAACAGTAGTATACAGTTGATTTACAGAAGGTGGTTTAGAGTAATATGAATTAAATATAAATATGTGCAGTGTATTAGCATCTCATACAATAAGTAGAATCATGTATGTAGATGTAGCAGTAACATTATAATAGTAGAAATAATAATATAGATATATGCAGTGTATTAACAGAATATAATAAAACAGAAAAAATATGGATATTCAATATGACAAATATATAACAGATATGTACATAACATACAGCTATGTGCAGTGTGGAAACAGTGTCATTGTAGTGCAGAAACAACATTATAAGAGTAGTAAGAATAAGTCTATGTGCATGATGAATAGTATAAAGATCAGTAGAATAACTATGTATAAATGTAATTACAGTAGGCCTATGTACATTTGTAAATAAATAGAAAACTATGGGTGAGAGGGATAAATTAATTTTATTTAATCGTAAAAGTAAATTGCATTCAATTAAATTGCCATTAAAAATCTTTCCAGTAGGCTTTAATATCACGCAAAAAGTACAACCAAAGCTGAGCTTGATCAACTAGAACGTCTAAAGAACCAGAACTTGAGTGTAGTTTTTTGCTGGGTCCCAGGCCATGTTGGTCTGAGGGGAAATGAGAAAGCGGACAGTGCTGCTAAGCAAGCCCCAGAATGTCAAATCCCTGCCCCAGACCTTAAACCTATACTGAACTCTTACATCTCAGATAAGTGGCAATCTGAATGGGATTAATGTACCAACAACAAGCAAGGAATGTGAATTTTAGCACATTTTCATGATCCACTGGGTTGTTATGGGCCACACAAAATACGGTGTTGCTAAAATTACTCCTATTGTGGCTATTAGAGACATGCGTTCTTGAGTATCCAGCTACATTCAATGAGTTAAGTAAAATATATTCACACACAAAAAAAAAACATCACTAATGTTGTGGACATTCCTTTATTCTGAGATACATCAATAGGCTCTCAAAACAATCCCAAACAGACATAAGGTCTTTATAGAGCAAATCCATATAGATTATTTGTCAAATAAACCAGTAAAACAGAATTAGGGGATGGAATATATTCACACTCATAGCTCATATTTTTTAAATAAATCAGTGAAAAAGTATCCTGACAAACAAGCAGCATTTTAATGCCTTAGTCTTATTTCATAATTTCACCTGTTACCTGATAGCCCAGTTTGAGAGGTGCAAGACGCGTGACATTATTTATTTTTGCAGCCAATCACTGCTGTTGTTTTATTTTATTGATTTGATTTTAGTCATAGAAGCTAAATTCGAAGGCAGGCCACAGGTAAAATCCAACGAACCGCATTCACCCCGCAAGGCAATAGTTGAATAGAGCTTTTGAGGTATTGCCACTGCTCCAACACTGAAAGGCACTGTTAGAATGCTTGGATCAAGCCAGGTTCAGCATAGCGTATGTCACTGTCTGCTCACGTTGGTGACCGGACCAGGGCAAGCACACTTTCGCAGTTCCCGCCGGAAATGCAGTCTAGTTCATCTTCAAGTTCTCTCTCTCACACACACACACACACACACACACACACACACACACACACACACTGTATTAGGCTAAAGTTTATCTAATGGTGTGTTTGCCTGGACTGAAGGAGACATTGCGTTTCCCATACACACTACTGTGTGATAGATAGATATGTTTGTGTCTGTGTGTGACCAGTGTGGTAGACAAGCCTTTGAGACTTCAATCTCTGTATACCCTGCATTGTTTACAGAGAGGGATGGTATTTTGAAAAATAAAAAAGACGAGAGAAAGGGGGAGGAGGGTGGCCGCTGAGTGTTGACAGCACAGCCAGAACACAGCACACAGGGACCAAAACAAAAACAAAGTGGACAACCTTGAAGAGTGTGTGTTGTCTGCAGGTTGGTTGAGGCCAGCTGTGTGTGTGTGTTTGTGTGAGTGCAGACAGCTTGAGTTTCAGTTCCCTTGGCCAAACACACTTCCAGTAGTCCCCACGGCCAGCCCGTCGCGTTTCCATGGCTACGAAACAGTTAGTGGCCAGAGGGAAAAAAACAAGCAAAGTGGGTGGATGTGTTTGTAATTGTGTGTTTGGGAGGAGGGGGACATAGACATAAATTGCTTCCCATGAATAATTCTACTTCCCTAATTTGGCAGTAATGACAGTTGGTGTGTGCGTGCGTGCATGTGTTTATTTATCCAAACATTAATTGACAGGAACGGTATTGCCAGGGCTGTATTACGGTGTATTTTGATTGTGCACGTGGGAACATGAAGAATTAAAATGATTATCCACTTTTATGGCTCTGGTTGAATATATATTTAATAATGTTCATCCCTCCCTTCCTCCCTGTGTGTGTGTGTGTGTGTGTGTCTCATGTGTCTTCTATCCAATGACTCTGCTAGTTCATGCAGTGTGTGACTTACACATTTTCCATACTGTGTGTGTAAGCGCTAGTAGTGGGACAGACCAGGACATTCTGGTCCTGTTTCTTCTGCAGTCTGTAAGCCTGAGCTGAGTACTGACCGTGTGTGTGTGTTTTGTTACAGGCGGAAGGGGAGGACAACCTGAAGAAGATGCAGCTGATGGAGCTGGCTATTCTTAACGGAACATACAGAGACACCAACATCAAAACACGTAAGAGAGACACACTTACACACGCGCCCAATATCGAAAGGGTTATAATTAGGGGTGTAAAGATTCACTGATATGTGCCGGTAAACGATTTAAACGTTAAAGATGTGAGTGCATCGACATGCAAACCCCGGTCGATGCCCTGATTTTAAAATGACAAATCGGTTGTACGGTAATAAGCAAAGCTGCAGCAGAAGGATAACATTACAAATTATGTTACTTTCAAAATCATAAGACAGATCCTGATTCGCTAACGCATCAACAGAGTGTCCAGTAGCCTTCTCCAATTGGGGGAATTAGTGTCACTGCTTCAGTGGCAACAAACTTGAATTTCCCCTTGGTGATCAATAGTATCTATCTATCTATCTATCTAACTAGATGCTGAGTTTAGTGAAACGCAGCATGGACTAATAACATGCGTGTGATGTTAATGTGTGTTGCAGTATCCTGAATGAAGTCATATATTCAGTCGTAAGCACTAGCATTTTATGGCTGCAACAAACAGCCTCCACGTGGTAACTGTTCAGCCTCCTTCTGCATTCCCCTTTCCGCGGGAGTCTCCCCATCGATGAGGTGCACGTCTGAAAGTTTTAAATATTGCCTACCTGTCATTGTTGATGTGACAAACTTACTTCTCATATTTGTGTGTTAGTAGCCTCCTTATTTATGAAAGGTAATCCAGATACCCTTTCCCCCTGGCACTCGAAATTTAGCAAAGGCTACAGCTACACCACAGAGTTTTAAACTATTGTGATTGGCTCAGCAGCTAAGTAGAAGGGTGACATGAATGTATAGATCTCTATTAATTGGCCTAGTGATTTAGTTCTTGAATTTCCCCTGGGGATCAATAAAGTATCTATCTATCTATCTATCTAGAGACATTTTGCCAAGTTCTTAATGTCAAAATGTTTTTCAGTCTTTCAATCCAGTCAATCACATCTTTGTGTCTTTTGGAGAAATTGTAAACCCAATGACATGCCATTGTCATTTTTCTCACTCCATAAAGTAACAAAAATAACTCCCCCGTTTTATAGCCTACCCATTTAATAATTATTTCTATAATTGGATACTGTAGAATGGAAAATAAGATTTAAATTAAACAAATGTTAAGAACTTTTGGGGTCCTATTACATCGTATTGCATCCAAATAATCCGAATCGGTTTGAATCGCACCGAATCATTCTGTATTAAAACGTATCGTTTCTGAATTTTTTCATAGCTTATGCATCTAGATACGTATCAAATTGTCTCTTATAAGGGAGAGATGCGCACCTCTAGTTATAATCTTTGTGAATGACATCACACACAGTTTTTGGACCATATTCATAGATGCCAACTATGTCACTTTAACACACACACACACACACACACTCACTCACTGGGAGGGAGACACACACACACACACACACATTGCTCTGTGCTCTGAGAGTGCCCTCTGCTGAATCACATTTGCAACTCTGCATGATAATAGTCTGCACCATTGCTCAACTGTGGCTATTATGCTAATTCCCCCACACTCACACACACACACAGGTTTTGTGTGTGTGTGTGTGTGGATGTGGTGGTCTCGGTGTCTGTAGATGTGAATAACTGTAGTTATGTCAGACTGTGTTGTATCCCCCACCCAAAGCACTCCAGTGTTCTACACCCCCCTTCTCCTTCAACCACTGAATGCTTACTGTCATTTGAATGATTTTTATGCACTTGATTTCACATCCATCTTTTTTTTTTTTTTTTTTTTTTAAATGTCCTGAAAATCTTAAATGGTGCCACTGTCATGCGGGCCTATGTACTTTTACATTTACCTGTCAGGCTCTGATCTTTGAGCCCACAAGTAAATGCCCTACCCCACCCCATGGCCATTGGCTCTATTTCAGATCATTTTTGAGCTGTAGTATGTGTAGTTACCATGGTGATTAATGTGCGAAAATGTGGTGTTTTGCATCTGGTGATCAATGCTTTTTTGTTTTCGTTTTGGTTGTGGGTTTTAGCAATTTCTGTTCTGTTTGTTTTGTTGCTGTAGATGTTGTGGCTTGTATGTGGTGCAGCGTTGATCATTGCATGGACTAATTTTCTTTTTTGTTTTGCCTTCTCTTTTCCCCCTGCTCTTCCCCCTCTTTTCTTGCTATATTCTGCCTTAAATTTCTCACCTGTGATTGTCACCCTTTATACACACACACACACACACACCTACCTGCACAACCTGCTTCATCTTCAATTTGTCATTCTGCTGTGTACACACACACTGTTGTTTGTCATTTCTCTGGATTGCTGCTTCCTCTTTTTGTGGCTGTCCTTTTCTTTTCTCTCCCCCTCTCCCTCCTCCTGTCACCCTCTCTCCTTCCTTCTCTGCCTTCCTCTCTTCTTCTCTCTCTCTCTCTCTCTCTTTCTCTCCCCCTTCTCTCCCCCTCTCTCTCCCACTCTCTTTCTCTCTCTCCATCTCTCTTAGCTCCCCTTGCATTCTCTCTTGCAGCGGCGGCAGCGGCGGCCCAGGGCCCTCGCCTCATCGCGGCGCCCCCAGGCCAAGTGCTGCCCCCATCAGCCCTGCGTCCTCCGCCCTCACCAGCCGGCGCCCCCCAAATCATGAACCTCATCCGGCCCACGCAGATGACTGCAGCCATGCTGCCTAACGGCACCCCGACCCTGGTGCCCCCTGGCCCTGATGCGGGCATCATCTACACCACCTCCCCCTACGACTACCCGTACACGCTGGCACCCACCTCACTGCTGGAGTACCCCATGGAGCCTGGCGGCATGCTAGGTAAGCGGCCGTGGGGGCTGGGCTTTGGCTTTGGGGCGCCAGGGGCCTACCCTGCTCATCAGCAGGACGGCGGTCTCCTGTACACGGGCGGGGCGGGCCTGCTGGACGTTGCGGGGGTCAGTGCCCAGCAGGAGGCACTCAAAGGTAAATACACCCTGTCCAGCTGAGGCCGGACTTACTGGGGGGGAAGGTTTGGGGTTAACATGCAACACACACACACACACACACACACACACACACAGAGAGAGGGGCGTGACAATGTGACTGAGCTCTCAGACAGAAGGAGTTGGTCCTCCAAAGGGATCATGAGGGGAGACACTGGCTGCTTTAGGGAACATGGCAAGGAATATGGTTCTGTGCTAGAACAGTTAGAGAACATGAACATGACAATGGTTAGCCTCTCTTTGTTGGAACAGTTATCCAGAGTGCAGCTGCTTTTATTTTTCTTTCTTTTCTTTAATTAAAGAACAGGAATATGCTTTCTGTCCATTCTATTATTCTTGATGCCTGTCTCACACACATACATTCTGAGAAGAGGGCACACATTCGTTGTGACAATGATGTGCTTGTGTGTGCGGTGCATTAAGTTTTTTGTTCTTTCATGCTCCTACTTGGGGCAGATCTCTCTTGTCTGCTGGTGGATTCCCTTCAGACGCCGCTTTCTCTTCTTTTCTCACTGTCTCTCTTTTATTCCTTCCTTTCTCCCTCCCTCAGTCTTTTCCTTACTTTTTCTATCATCTTTGCTTTTTTTGTCTGTTTATTTTTCTTTCTCGCTTTCTGTTCCCTCCTCTCTGTCCCTCACTCTCCATCTTTCCCTTTCCACATCATCCCTCTCTAAGCATCGCTCCCTCACTCGCTCCCTCACACTCTATCTCCTTTATTCATTCTCTCCTTCTTCCTCCCTCACTCCCACCATGCTGCCGGCAGTAATGGTTGTATGGCAGGCAGGGAGGCAGAGGCAGCAATGGTCTCTTTCCCCTGAGGGGCTTCTTCATTAAATTCTTCCAGCATTTCCCCTGCCTCTCCCTCCTCTTAGTCTCACCCTGCCTGCTGAACCCCCTCAAAGTGTCTAGTGCATGAACTAAAGCTATCGTGTGGTGTGTGGAAGCATTGAGCTTAGGATCTTGCTCGTGGAATAAAATTAGAATTCAGTTTTTTGCACTGGACATTGGAACGGTCAAAATTACATTTGTTTGCCATATAAGCTTTGTAAATAAATTACACAGGGCAGATAACAGCGTAGGAAGAGAGGTGGCAACTACTAGACACCAAAGGGATATTTCACAAAACCTAGATAGCAGGCCAGACATCAAAGTCAAAGTCAAAGTCTGCTTTATTGTCAATTTCTTCACATGTCAAGACATACAAAGAGATCGAAATTGTGTTTCCTACTATCCCACGGTGGAGACAAGACATATTTTACCAATTAGGTCCACAGACAAACATAACATTCAAGTAAAGAATATAAAAAGTAGAAATAAGAAGGCACATACAATGAAGAAATAAGAGCAGCAAAATTTGGTAGAAATTGTGCAATTGTGCATACAGTAGACAGTCAATATAATAGTGCAAAAGTCAGGTAGTTTTGTTTGACCTAAGTATGCAAGTGGCATAGTGGTGCAAGTTATGTAAGAGCAGCAGAAGTGTGTTCAGAAGTGTTCGGGACAACAACAACAAGTTGCAAGTGTACAAGTGGAGTAGTGCAAGGCAGCCATTTTGGCTCTAAAAGTCCAGGATGTTATGTAGCTGAGGGTGGAGGGGGGAGGGAGTTCAGGATCCTAACAGCCTGGTGTATGAAGCTGTTGGTGAGTCTGGTGGTGTGGGAGCGCAGGCTTCTGTACCTCTTCCCAGAGAGTGAGAGAGAGACATAGTTCATTCTAATGTTAATGCTATTGTTTTAATGCTATTGTTTTATTAGTTCAGCCAGCTGTCACTCCGATCACACCTGTATTTTAAAGAACTTTATTCCATGTACCTATGGCAACAGGGTTAAACAGATATGGAAGTGTATTTTCTTTGGAATTGGCTAAACAACTGCATTTAAAAACTTTGTTTACAAGAAAGATGTGTTTGCTGCACACAGTTCAATGCACTAATTTAAGTTTAATTTCATTGCTGGTTACACTTCTGGAAGTTGTAAAATAGGAAGTTTGGAAACAAGCGTCAATGGGATCTTTCTAGACAGACCCGCTGAGCAAATTCATGTATTAACATGTTTTTCTGGGTTCACCCAGGCTAATAGAGAATGTGAGTGCATAGAGAATAGCTAGAGAATATGAAGAGGCTTTGCAAAATCTCAACCAGTCAGGTCATTACCAGACGGCAATTTGTAGTCAGTAGTGGCTTCTCTTGTCTAAGAGCTTTCCCTCTGAGTGTCACGGTGTGTGTTTGTACACATACCTTATGATTCATTTACAGATCGTATTGATCTAGCGTCCTCCTCCACCACCACTTATTCTGTGGGCATAGCAGGCTCCTCAAACAGTCTGGAATCTCCAGGACATGTGTGGTAGAGAGCTGAGTGTGGGCGATAGCAACTACCAGCAAATGCTGTCAACAGTCACTCCACTTCTGCCTGGCACACAGTGACACACACTCAAGCAAGCACATGGACATGCACACATAAACACGCTTACATATTCTTGTGCACTTACTTAACCGACTTATATATGCATGGCTACACACACAATTATACACAAACTGAAATGTGCACTCACATTAGCATATGCATGGCTCAGATGCGTATACTCGCAAACTCTAACACATTCGCTGACAGGAAGCAACACACATTCACACTTACACTCATACTGACACATGTACACAGACACACTCTCTCTGCTACTCAGTGCTAATAGTTAGAAATCTGATGTAACATCTGAGTGCATTACACAACACAGAAACCCTGACAACAAGAATAAAAATGAAGGGGGTACTCTAAACATCTGAGAAATAAATTCCTACTCTTTGGTCATCTCCAAATGAGTTTCACAGATGCATCCCATCTATTCACCACCATACACACACATACACTGCAAAAGGGGTTTGTGACCATGGTAACAAGCACTTTGTGTGGGCCCTCAGGCAGAAGAAAAAAAATTCAGACTTTTTATTTTCAGTCTTAAATAGATGTTAGCTTTTCCCTGGTTAGTTCTGAGACTCTTTAGATGAAACAAAGCAATGCTTGCCATCCGGTAGACAGGCATTAGGATCACTGCTAAACATTTCATGCACACACACACACATTGATGCTTAATGCTAGTCACGGGACCATCAGGTACCACATAGCATGAAGTGTCTCCCCATCCCATGTCTGATCCAGCAGTCTCACAAGCCTCTCTTTGTGTGCATCTCAGTACTGTGGAATTTTATAATCTCTAAGTTATGAATTTATATAAGAGGAAAAAAAGTTTTAATAAGAAAAAGAAAGAAATATTTTTTTCAATACCTTTTTTTCTAATAATTGTCTATACAATGTCAATATGTGTATTAGTAGTGTATATTATGTACATGAATATAGATGTGTAGATCTATGTGAAGGTGATGTGTGGAGATATGTAATTGTTAACTGTAAATGTGTTTATATATAAATTACAGGTGCATCTCAAACACATTTTTTTCCTGTGACCTTATTTCAAAAACTGAAACTTTCATATATAATCTAGATTCATTACACATAAAGTTAAACATTCCAAGCCTTTTGTTTGTTTTAATTATAGTTTACAGCTCATGGAAATCAAAAATCTATCTCAAAATATTACAGTAAAGAATGTATAATAAATTAATGTTGACCTGAGAAGAGCTCTGATCAGCTAAATAAGGCAAAATACCAGCAGTGGAACTTTTTCAATTTTTCAGTCTGGGCAGGGCAATGAACTTTTCCACTATATAGATGCACCTGTATATATATATATATATATATATATAATATACTGTGAAGAAACCTGAATTTTCCCTCCTCGAAGTGAGCTGTGTCTAACCTTGTGGACCTGTCACAATCTAGGTGCAATGGCAACTAAAGTGAGACGGCATGATACGCGAGTCCATCCTTACCAAAGGATTGTGACCGCTGACAGAGGTTAGTTGTAGACCCTTTAAGACTTGTTTTTCATGTTCTCTGAGCCCAGGTGCTGAGCCGACTCTGGAGTGGATTTGGAGCGAATGTGGCCCGAGTTTTGGCCGGATCTGTTCCACTCTGTTACAGAGTCGCCCTTAGTCTGGGCTGTGATGTTGCTTTTGGCTTAGTGAGGATAATACCCACTAATGCTTACCCTTCCCACAGCACCTGCATCACTTTCTCTCTCTTACACGCACACACACACACACACACACACAGGCAATTGCACTCTCTCCATCTCATCAAATATACTCTTCCACACACGTGTGTGCCAGTCTGACGCACTAGTCTCACATGCTGTCATACATATAGACACACACACACACACACACACACTCACACATACACACACACACACTATTTATATGCTCTTATTTGCTGTGGTATATACCTATGTTTACAAATGCAGTGACTCATGTGTAGCAATCATAATCAGTACTCTGTCATGAGTTATCAATATGTTCAGGGTTCCGTCTGTTTAAGGGAGGGTTTTCTATTGTTAGCCCCTTATATGTCAGGACGTGTAGGACAGGGGGCTATGCCACATCACATCAGTACCTCGGCCCTCATTTGTTACATTCCCATAACGTGAGATTAAGTCCCGATGCAGGTCAGACATTCACATTTTCTGTGAATCATATCTCTGCTCTACTCAGGAGGGCTAGATACTGAGGACTAGAACACTACAGGAAATACAGAGCAAACCAATATTTGGAGTCCATTATTATTATTAGTAGTAGTAGTAGTAGTATTTTTAATACTATTTTTTTCCTTCCTCACATATCTTGATGTTCGCATTGTCCTCGTTGAGTCTGTCGTCTATCCATTTTTATATAAATGTCAGTTCCACACTGAAACATAGTTTACATTTTTTGTCTCTAAAAGGACACATACATATTCTCCAGCATACTGGAATTTTTGTTTTTGTTACGTATTTCAGTTGTACACAAGGTACTGTCATATATTTTTTTTATATACATGGACATTTTTATAGCGACTGTATTTATGGCTCCTGTACATAATCCTGGAAAATAAAGATACAGAACTGAACTCAAAGTGATTTCATTTATTTATTGCACAATTGAGTTTCAGTTAAGTTCTCCTTTTTTTAAACCACTACTTACACTATCCATAACTTGCATTTTCAACCCGAGACACTAAAACATTAATAGTCATTTTATTATTCTCTGTTGGTTTTTGCTTCATTTAGTGTTTTCTGTTTGTCTCATCTTCACGGCTTCTTGTTTGTTGGGGTAGCGGGGTCACATTAGTGCTGCTTTTAACGCCATAATAACGTCTAGAGTCAGACTGGGGCGCGGTGGCCTGATCATGACGTCAAACCAAAACAGCATGTCATGATTTCTTAACCAGATACAGCCAGGGTGGGGGTTTTCTAAAGGGGGTGGGAGCGGGGGATAGATGATGGGCTTTGGGTTTAGGGAGTAGGGGTGAGAGATTGCATTCATTTTACTGTTAAAATGATGTCATTCCAGTCTCTTTCTGCTGACACTAATATCCTTTCTATTCTTTTTTTCCTTTTTGTTTTTTTTGTTTGTTTTTTGTTTGTTTCTAACCACCTAGCCGCCACCGGCAACTAACACATGACCTCTGAACTCTTCACCCAATGACGAGCCGCCCTGCCCCAAGCCCCGCCCCAAGCCTGCCTGCTGACGTGTTAACTGGTAATTGCCTTTGTTGCTAGCCTCTCGGATGCTGGGAGGGAAGGCGCCTGCCCGTACAGTTATCCTAACATTGTTTCTGTTTTTATTTTTTTTATCATTATTTTTTCTATGTAAAGAAACACAAAAGACTACCAACAACCCAGATTATAACAACAACTACAACACACTACACAATCCAGCTTTATGGTTGTGTAATTTATTTTGCTTTTGACTCTTTGTTCTGTTCTGTTTAGTTGTGTTTGAATCACCCTTATTTTGTTTAGTTTTTTTGTGTGTGTGTGCGCAGTTCTTTCTTTTTCTTTTGGAAATCATTGAAAATTGGGTGGACGCATGCACGGTTCCCCAAGAATCTGCACTGAATTAAAAAGCAATAAAGCATCCCGTCCCCATGTTTCCTAGACTGGACACACAATTAGAGACACACACATATGTATACACAGAAACAGTTACATCGTAAACCCTGATTGGTAATCTCACTCACACTTTACTTGGTTGAAGCTGAAGGGGGAGGCTCTCTTACAGTAAACATGATCTCATCCAGAATTTGTATGTGAATTCCACAGAACAATTCACCCCCTCACCTCTCTCTCTCTCTTTTAAGAGGTCTGAAAGGGGGACAAAAAACACAAAACAAAAAGAAAAAGAAGGAAGGAAGGAACTCACACTCACACCAAATCTGTTGATTTGTGTTCCCTTTGATTTTCCCCTCTCTTTTTCTGTATTGTTTTTATTCTATTTCAATTCATTTTTTTTTTTTTTTTATTTCTTCCCCCTTTCTGACTTTTTATCGAAAATGTGCTGACACATACTGGGTGTGCCTTTTGAACAGCTGTTTTTTTGTTTTGTTCTAAAAAAGCATGGCTATACTGATGGACTGCAAATGGAGCTTCTCACTTTTTTTCTTTTCCTCTCGTTTTCTTTTTTTTTACTTGATTCCTCATTTTATTTTGTTCCATTTCATTTCTTCATTGTCACTGGCCTCACTGACTAGTTGTAGCCAGGCAGTGTAAGGGCAAGAGAATGAGCTATAGAGGAAGATAGAAGAAGAACTTCTTGTTGAGGAGTGGGTGGGGTTAACAAAGTGGCTCGGGAGGGGTTAATCTAGGGTTTTCTTTTTTGTGAAGGGGGAGTGGCCAGGGTCAAGATCTATGCCTACAGCATTTTGATTGAGGTGGGAGAAGTTTGAGCTGTGCATGAGGGAGTAGATGATGTAGCTAATAACACTTCCTCCTAACCTTGGCCCCATAATCAGTGCCTGATCTAATTGACAAAAAAACATCCACAAGCCTAAATAGCAAAATGGAGAAAAAAAAGTATTGTGTGCGTATATAGCCAAAGGGTTTCTAGTTTATAAATATACGTAAATGCATATATATATATATAAAAAAAGTTGTGTCCACAGCTTCTTGATAGTCAGTCTCAAACTAAAGGCAGATTAAATTCTGGTTTGCCATCAGGATGAGTATAGATTACTGAACACTAAACAGGACTGTTAATCTGCAGGGTGCGATGGGGTGGGATAAGGGATTTGGGAGGCACTGCCCGACAAGTGATTTGTACATAACATAACTTTTTATTTTTTATCTGAATTTCCCCCTCTATTTGTTGCTATTTCACGACTTGCCAAAAATAATTAAGTCATTGAAAATCACCTCTTTGAGTTGCATCTTACCATCAAAGTTTGTTTGTTGAAGGGAAGCTTAAACTGCCTCCTTGAGACATTTCCAATCAAAGTATTTCTCCTTTTTCTTTTATTTTCAATTTAACTCATGTCTGCTCTCACTATTTCTTTAGCCCTTTCCCAGCATGCACCACTCCATCTGTTCCGAGCTAGCCTATCCATAATGTGTCTCGCACACCTCAGCACGCCAGTACTTAAGCTACTGTGCCCACCCATGTTATGTTGAACTCTCAAGAAAAAACATAGGATGCGAAAGCCATGCCTGCCTGTTCCAATTGCTTTATACATACCTGTTATATTAATATAAATATATACAAATGTAGATATGTCATTACATATGAAAATACAGAGGAGGAGAAAAATTAGATACTTTTACAGGGTGCTGGAGAAGAAAATATATTTTTGCCAATTTTAGCTTTTTATACTTGCAGTTACAAAAAACATAAAATAAATAAAAGGAAAAAAAAATGGGTTCGAAATGATGGGGTTGAAGATGCTTTGTATCTCTGGATAGTATTGGCTAGAAAAATAATGACCAAAATAGTCATACCGGGGAATGTCACGAAAATCAGTGGGAGTGGGGAAAGAGAGAAAGGAGAGAGAGGGATGCATGTAAGAGGGGAAACTCGAGAGACAAAGTGCCTTACTAAGGGTGGTTTTCCTTTTTTCCCCCAAGTGTTACTGTTCTGTTGAGTAATTTCCAGCACGGGCTAGGAAAGGCTCAGAGAGGAGTGTGCGTGTGTATGTGTGTGTGCACGCATGTGCTCGCGTCAGCCCCCGACCGTCTACGAGTTTATTCTATGCAAACAGACGAGCTGTCATTTGACCAGCTGACTATGTGCCATGGTTTGTCTTCCCAAGTTTGAGCTGTTCTCTTTTCTTCCTTTGTTTTTTTCTGATCCCTCTTTCAGCCATGCGAACAATATATAGGGAGACATTTTTGTCTCATTTTGGGTTTTGATTGTTTATTGTATGTATTTTTTTTTTGTCATTTTGACTTTGATGACGATCTCTCGTTGTCTTTATATCTCTGGTTACTGTGACTATGTCGAGAACAAACTGCCAATAGCGATGCAGAAGGCTGCCAGGTGTAGTTTTTAAAGGGGGGGCGGGATGAAGTCAGTTATCTGTGGGGGGTTGGGGGTTCGTGGAAGGGGATGGATACACAGGGAAATAGACTGGATAAACCTGGTTGTTTCATATACTGAGAACACATTTGCTCTCTTTTTCAACATTTGTGCCGAAATAGCATATAAGCTGAAAGCATTTTGTTTTAGGTTTTTTTTTTATTCATTTGCTCTTTCAAGAAAGCAATTATATGATGCCGGTTCAAATTAAAGTCTGCACTAGATGAGCTGGTTAATAGAGAAAAAAAACCTAAATCAGGTTGGAAATCTTAAGTTTTTAAAGCCAATTTTTATCAGTGCCAAATGTTCAGGGCATTGTGCCCATTTTACTGACAAAGACTATGGTAATTTAGTAGCTGAAGGCATCTGATACCTGACCACCCCTGTTCTTGGTATGTGGAACCACCATGGGTATGTGGTAGACTAGAAGACTGGAGCGACAAACTGCGTTCCCCCTGGCAGCAGCTTCTGTCCTGGCTTTGCTTTTTATCTCTTTATCCCCAATCACTGTCTTTTACATGCTGTTACACACAAAGGTCAATGCATATGTTGTTCAGTGTTAGGTGTTCTATTGAAAAAATATTGAAATAAAAATATATAACTATATAAATATTAAAAACAAAGAAATGCAATACGAGAAAGGAGCTCGAGAAGACAACTCAGAATATGACAGTATTATGAGAATTTCCCTCTGCAATGTTTCAACATGCTGTGTCCTTGTACAAGGTTGGGTTAGTCCATCTGATGTGTAGAGAACTTCAGTACTCTTCTTGGCCTGCCTACTACATGTATAATAATGTAATTTACAACCATTGTTACAGGTTTATAATGTATTTTTCTAACTTCATTTTATATGTATATTCTAAATATTTTTTTTCTGACTCCTCTTTTTTTGGATGAAGCCCACTACAACTTTTTTTTTTTTCGCCCCCATCTTCTCTTCCAGTGTTCTTCTCCATCTCAGAGTCTGCCTCTTTGGGAGTTTTGCCTTTCCTAGAATTACTTTTTGTTGTTTGTTTTGTTTTCTTGCCAATTCCTAGCTTGTTTAACTCATTAGCAATTTGATTAGTTTTCTTTGTCATAAGTATTTTTACATGCTTGCATTTAGTTTTCATGGTGTATGCATTATTTTTTCTTATTAACCCCTTGGCATTTATTTTAATAAAACATTCTTAGTAAGAATTTTACTAACTTTTGCTGAAATGTTTATTTTTGTCTTGTGTTGTTAACCAATTTAATGAATGTACTACCTTGGTCTGGATCACGGACTAACACAATTAAAACTGACCACACTTGCAGAAATTACGTCACTATATACAGTTCTCAAACTCACTCACTCACTCACTCACTCACTCACTCACTCACTCACTCACACACACACACACACACACACACACACACACACACACACACACAGTTGCGTGTGGACGTGCACAAGCCAAAAATTACACACTCACAAACACGCTGTCCTGTGTTGCTAGTCACACTCCTCAATCTGAGGTTCAAACACTGCTGTCATGTCTGTCTTGCTGCGCATCACACACCCCTGTGCGGTGCTCCTGGTGTGTGAGTGAGTGTGTGTGATGTGTGTTTGTGTGTATGTATGTGTTTGTTTGTTGGGAGAGGGGGCATTCTGTTGTGCTGTCAGAGAATCTGAGTGCTGCTTTTAAAAAAGAAAAGACAAGACAAAAACACAACTGGAAGAAAGAAGGGAGTCTGTTGGCTTTGATCTGCCAAAGGGTGCAGTGCTTCTCAATGCCAGGGTCTGCTGCCTCATCCGCTAGCTTCTGTCAGATTCATAAGCTTAATACTCCCACTTTGGCGGGGGGGGACGACCGTGTTTTTATACCAGCGCTGGTGGGACTATAATAACAATGCCAGTCTCGTATTTTATTGTTTTTCCATGTGGTTTGGATCTGCTGTTTTAGTCTGTGTTCATTCAGCATGCCACAAAGACTTAGAATAGTGATCAATTCTCCATTTTGTAGTTACCTCTAGCAGCAGCTTTTGGAAAAAAGTGCATATACTTTGCTGTATAATATAATTGCTGTATACTTAAGTATAGAGCATATGGACAGATTATGGGCCACAGGGCCCCTGGGCACAGACATGAAAAGGGCCCCGTGCCATCCTCAGAAAGTTATCTCAGCAATGCTAGGGGGGTCCGGGGGCTTGCTGCTCCCACCCCAAACCCACCCACGTTAAAACAATTAGATATTGACGAAATAATGACGTGGCGATTTTTGTGGAAAGAAATGGATAGATTAGAGGCTTACACATATGACATAACCATCAACAGATTTAAGGCATCTTGCTGTGAAAAAAATGGCAATTACAAAGCATGATTCACACATAGTGTGACCTGTGTTTGACTGAGGGGCCCCATTCAGATGATCAGGGATAGAGAACATAGTAGTGACTTCACGCAGAGTCTTGAGCTTCAAGGCCCCTGTGCCCGGTAGGCCCATTCAGTAATCCATCCCTAATAGAGCAGCATGGGCATCTGCCATAGAGTTTCTGTTCAGGAAAAATTTTTGGAACAGTATATTTTGTGAGTGAACAGCTTTTTATTTTTTGTGGCTGTGGACGCACCGGCACACCTAATTTATACTAATCTTTCAGTTTTGTCCCCTTGGGTTTTGTCTTCATTGTTTTTCTCCCCTTGCATTTTAAGCTTCTTCTCTGCACTAATTACAGGTGTAATGCAACACACCAACCAAAAATTAACTTTATTAATCTGTTTTATTACACTTTAACCCTCTGAGTGGTCAGACGCACTCCATTAGAGATCCAAGATAACATTTTATGCTCAAGTAATCAATTTACTGTTGTATATATCATTTCTAAAGCTATTTGTGAAAAGTCAAAAACATAATATTTTTGCCCTCCACTTCTTATTCTATTTGTATTTTTGCAGACCTTTCAAGGCATTTTTATATAATTGAATGTGAGGTGCTAGCTTTGTTTGCATGGTTGTGTACTACTTATTATTATTATTATTATTATTATTATTATTAGTATTATTACTACAACCAGTTGGCACTGTGTCTCTGTGCTGCCATGCTGCCAAAAAAAACACACAAGTGCCTTTTCTGTAGGACACAGCAGTTGTAAATTTTACTTCTACTTCACAAAAGTGCCCAGTGAAGATTTTGTTCATGTCCCCAAACTGTCTTGAAATGCACTGAAAGGATCTGGCACACTGGAGATATTGTGACTCGCTGTTGCTCTTTCAACATAACTGGAACATTTTGACCAAAAATGTTTTTTTTTTTTTTTTTTTTTTTAATACTTCTTTCTAAATGATCATGCATTACTATAAAAGTAACGTGAATTGATGATGGGTTGGATCATACCCTTAAATTCCATTTGTCTAATATCCAGCTCTTTAACTGGACCAGTATATGCTGAAAATGGCTGCCATTTCCCCACCTTAAAAAACTCCAAGTGAAAAGTGGATAAATCCAGCGGCATACGTTCCCATCTCAATAACAGGCCTCCCTCAAAGAAACTTAACCCTACCTGTCGACATACATTCCTCACTGGACTGCTAATAGAAAAGCTAACACTAACAGTCAGGGTGGTCTCTGCTTCAGGACTCAGGGGGTTAAAAACTACTACCAAAACTTAAGACCTTTCAAATCTCCCCAGGGGGTTTTTGGTTTTGTTTGTGCCGTTGTGTTTCATTTGTTTTTTCTTTGTTCAGTTTTTTTCCCTCTCTCCTTCACTGTTAGCAGTGAAAATGAGGACTGTTTGTCAAGTTCCTTGCCATTGAGATTAGGGGGCACTATATCTGATTTTTTTGTTGTATGTGTCAGTGTTTTAATTGGTTATGTAGTATGATTTTTTTTTTGTTCTTGATGTGACCTTGTTTGATATATAAAAAACAAAGCTAGTAAAGCATCTCATGGTGGTAATTTTGTCTACATGAATACAAAATTACAAGAAAAAGAAGAAAAAAGTAAATTGTCATGTTTGCAATAAAGTCAAACATTTTTAAGAAGGCTTTGAGTGCTGTACCTCCCTGGACTAGTTTGACATGGTTTGTCCTTGATCTTAGCTCATGTCACACTTGAAATCTTGGGACACCCCACACTCTCAGCTGAAGGTACGTAGCATTCTGCTTATGTTCAAGATATACCCTCAAAGTGCAGTCAGTTGTTTCATATCACAATAAAACCTCAAACAACATACTGGGCTCACACAGCCATTGGCTCAGGCGTTCCTTTCCACTTGTGAATGAAAAGGCATTGCTTAATCCATTTCACTCTGAAGGAGGTTGACAAATATAATATGACCTGACAGTCTATTGAATTGAAATGACTATGGCACACAGAGTTGGAAAGTTTTGTTTTCTAATAGCCCAGTTTACACAAGTCATCAGTTATCTGCTAGAGAGTCAAAAATGTGAAGGTCAGTTGCTCTCTGAGTGCTGGTATGAGTCCAAGAGGAGAATAGTGTTGATTTGATTTCATTAGTGGTTACAGGACAACTGCAGAGCTGTTACCTTTTGTCAGCCAAGACTCTACAAGCTGCTCTATACATCTCTGGGTGAGGATGTATAGGATGCAAGTTTACCAAGTGCAGTAAAAATACTTGTACCTCCAAAATGTCCCTCTGTTTGAATGCTGCTGAAACTGCTTTAGGCACTGAGGCCAAACAACAAACTCACTGATGATGGATCATCTTCCTGACGATTTCATTTCATAAAACCACAAACCAACTAAATGAATCATGCTATTTAAATGATTCTTATATGTGATTAAATATGATCTAACATTTTACTTCACAATGTGAAAAGACTGTTATTGAGAGCTGTATTGGGTTACTGATGAAAATTTGGTTCTGAAACATTTTAATGTCCAGTTCTCTTATTGTGTATATGGGTCTTAACATATTAGGGCTTTTCAGCTGATCCTTTCATTGAATCTGTATCTGAAGTTTTAAAACCAGATAAGTGTTTCAGAGGATACTTTAGGACCACCATCAGTCACCTGCTTTCACAGTAAACCACAGAAATGTGCCTGTTCTTTGCAACAATGTGTAAATTATGTTAAATGAATAAATTATACTAAGGCGCAGTCAGGGATTTTACGCGATTTAAAACCCATAAAATTTTTTGTCACATTCAGCAATCATTTCCTCACGACCAGTAGCTGCCTATTCCGTAATTACACTGTAAAAAAAACGGTCTCTGTAGGCAGCCCAGGCTCTGAAAACTGGAAACAAAGTCGGGGCAGCCTGTCCCCCAAACAAAAACAAAACTGCGTGGAATTTCTCTGGCAATACTGAAGGTAGGGCTGAGCTACCTCTGGCACATTCCGTTTGGTCCTTTGTTAAAATATTATGTACGTTTTTTGCACAAAAGCCTCTGCTGATAAATTTAAACATAAACAATGCTGACTTCCTCCGAAATCCCTGACTCGGCCTTTAATAAGGGGTCAATTTTATTCATTCTCATATAAAAGCAAAGGATAATTTATTTTTCTCAGGTCTAATGTTTATTAGTGTTCATCCTTTCCTGTTTTGATGCTTCAAGATATGTGTGCAGAGCAAGACGCATGAGGTGTCTGGCATGGAAAATTAAATGTAATTGGAAAAAATATAAGAATAAAAAGATGTCCCCTTCCCCTTGTGGAAACTCCAGCGTTGAGCCTCTAGCTGTAAAACTGTGGACTGCACAGAGGAAGTGGTGTGGGCTTTTGGTGCCAACTTGCACAGGAAGTGGGGTTCTGGTCTAAGGAAGGAGCGAGGAGACTCATCAAAGGAACATTTGTCGAGGGGCCAGCTGGGAGCACTATGAAAGAGTGTGTGTGTGTGTGTGTGTGTGTGGGGGGGTCAACACATGACAAATGAACACAGTTCCTGTGGAATGAATCGGGGCATTCATCTGGGTGCAGCTGTGAGTGTGTGTTCGAGTGTGAGTATTTGGTGGTGGTGGTGGTGTGTGTGTCTGTCTTTCACAATACACAGTTGCCGGTTTCCAAGTCCAGTTTGATGAATGAACTACTGCAGATCTGCCGGCACCTGGTCTACGTAGTGTGACCTGTGTTGTGGCAGCTGGTGTTTCTGCATTGTGTGTGTGTGTTTTGTCTAAGAGCTTTGAGTTCTTGAAATGGAAGTCAATAGCGGCTTTCAAATTATCTCACAGTGACAGACACATTGCACTTTGGCCAATTATTGCACATTATTGAATTTGAACTTAGTCACTAATTGTTCTATGTTGCCACTATATCATGCACCATGAACATATTCTTTTTTTTTTTTTTTTTTTTTATTATTTGCAAACATCATTGACATTACAGAAAATGCAACACTACGACATGCACATGAATACTACATACGACAAACAGACGTACATTACATAAACACATACTGTAACTTAACAAGACATCACATTGACTTGGCTTCCACAAACATAACACAACATAACATTAATACATATTCTTGAGTATGAAGAAACAACAGTGGCTGCTGTGGCTTATGTCCTCCTATTAGAAGAGGTGTTTGTCACATCCTCCACATGTGAAGGAAGGCATCCAGGTGTCGGCCTGTGCAGTGCCCATGCCTGCAGACCAATTGGGCAGAGGAGTCCAAGTGGACGGAAAAGCGCAGCTCCTCTGAGCTGCCCATTAATCACACTCAATTACTGCTGGCGAGATATGGCCCCATAGCAGCCACGCAATCACCTTACTCACACACGCACACACATTCACAAAGCCCACAGCAGCCATTTAATCACTCCACACACATATCCACGGGCCCACGGCATCCATGCGTGCAATCACCTCACTCACACACACATTCACAGCCCACAGCAGCCATGCAATCACTCCACACACACATACATATTCAGAGGCCCATAGCAGCCGTGTTGCCATCACCTCTCTCCCACATCACCCTCCTGCGCGCTCTTGATTAGCTCAAACTGTCGAGCGGCGCTGCTCTGCGTTTGTCCCCGTATGAGGGGGATGTTGTTAACACCTCCTGCTCTCCATTGTCACCTGTGCTCATCCGCTGTTCTCCCCCACCCCCTTTTTCCATTTTAATTGCAGTCACCTTGTGCAGATTCGGCAGAAATGGAGTGACATTTAAATAGGTGTGACAACACTGTCTGAAGCCTCCCAGAACCCCATTGCCTAGATCTTGAACAGCTTCTCATTTCTTGTATCTTACTATTGTCATTTGTGGCGTTACAGAGAATTATTTAGCTAAGTCCCTCTGAAATATTCAGTCCCCAAACTTCAAATTGCTTTAATGTGAAAAGCTCTGACCCCTCTGTCACACCCAAAATGTCACCGAATTGATTATAAATGATGGTCAGTGAACTCCCCGCAATTAATCACTTGGCAGTTTTTGCTTGCGCCCTACGTTTTTAAGATTGATATCCAAGAAGTCATTAGGCAAAGTTAAATCCTCCATGGACGTTTCACTTTCCTCTGTCTGAGGCCAAGGGTACTAACAGACAAACCAGACGATGGATGAGCTGATAGTTTTCTTCTGCACAGAAGAGGAGGGGGTGAGGACAGGACGCTGATTACACTGCTGTGTCTGTGCGGAGGAAGGCAATAATGCAATTCCCCACAATTAACATGGTGTCAGATTTCACCCTGGAGTGTAGATGGACTCCACACTAGATGCTGAGAGAGAAGGGCTTTTTCCTCTTTCTCTCGCTCTCTCTTCCCAAGACAAATGAGCACATCCTCCAAGAATGTGAGCTTCCTCTTTGGATCTAATTAATCTCTGCGCTGCGGGTGTAAACATTTGGAGCAACGAGCTTTTGTCTTCGATTAATCTTTTCTGTCAGATTTACATTCGTGTTAAATTTCAGCAGCACAGCGGGGTCTAGGGACCCGGCGTCTGCCGGCAGCGGCTGAGCTGAGACCCCTGGAGGACATGGCAATGACAAGGAGACAAAAGAAACCCTACTATCCTCTCCCCTGTATCAAGGAGAGCAAGTTACGCATGGCTGTATGCAGTGCAGTAGAATGCATGACCTAAGAGACTTGTAGTAAGTAACCAAATACAGGTGTGCGTGCATGCGTGTGTGTGTCCGTCTGAGACATTTAGTTAACAGTCAAGATTACCACTGTTGTTTATGCACTGATGTTTTTGTGGCAAAAGAGACGAAGAGCTCACTATGAGTGAAGAGCCATACACTACGCTTTTGTGTGTGTTTGTGTACCATTTGTGATGGTGAGGTTACAGCCAACATTAACGCAGTCTTTATTTCACTGGCATTTGTAGCATCATTATACCCTATCTGCAAATACCCTTTATAAAGCACACTACATACATACTGTAGCACTGACTAGATATGTTCGCACTATGTGATGGTGACCTTCATGAACACATTTTTGTGTTGTGTGGCTTTAGCACAAATGGCTCACTTTAAAAGCCTCCCTCTAGGTTGCCTCAGAGGGAATCTAATTCAAAGTGACAACCACATTCATATTTTAGCCCAAAAGACTCCACCATCGAAATGCGATTACATGGCCCCACTCTGCAGGTGGACTGCGGCCTGCACAAAGGTAAGTGAGATGAAATTAGCCTGTTAATGACCAGGAGCCCACATCTATGCCACATGCGCTAATAAATATGGAAATAATGAGCACAAGGGGAGTCTTTTATGTCACAATTAAGCTAATTACAGTATTTACACCCATGTGTGTGTGTGTGTATGTGTAGGCTTTTTGTGCATGCATGTCTGTTTGTGTGGAGGTAAGGATATTCACAATCCCAACAACCCCCCCATGTCTCCTCTCAGTGGGCCTCATTCACCAAACGTTCTTACAAAGAAATACTGTAAGTTCTTAAAACCCACTTACATAGTTTTTACGAAGATTATGGTATTCACCAATGTTTTCTTGTTCTTAGGTAAGAACAAAATCTATGAACACTCAAGAGCATTCTAACGCATATTTGAGAACTAACTTGTTTGTGCAAAATAAATGGTTATTGCATTTTCATCATATCTGCAGGTGTAAAATGTAATATAATTTAAATTACAACTATATATTTGTATAATTTAGGATATTTTTGAATAAAAATATTCTAATGATTTTTTAATAAAATAAATTCCACTATTTCAAAGCATTAATGTATTTTAGAATAAATAAATAAATAAACACAACCACTAACACTTTTTCACTTTTTATACTAGTGTCTAAATATACCAACTCATTTACTATTTCCTGCTACAGTGCTTTCACTTCAAAGCATGTGTCATATACGGAAAAAAAATTGTCTTACTCATGTAGTGTATAATATACGGTACAAATGAAAGCTGGTGCCTCAGCCTCAATTTGTCTGCACACGGCCCTTTTAAAGGGATTGACAGGGCATTTACCTATGCTAATTAAGAACAATTGGCACACCCTGACAACTTAAGAAGAAATGGGATTCAGCATGATAAGAACAAATCTGCGAACGATTCTGAGGTTTAGGAACAGCTTTGTGAATCTGCCTGAATCTGAGTTTTCGTAGGACCTTCTTAAGAACACAGTTAAGAAAATTCTTAGGAAGATATTGGTGAATGAGGCCCAATGAGATGTGCCTACTGTATGTGATGTTAGCTGTGGAACTTAAAGGAGAGAGTCTGTCATAAGTGACATTGGGTTAATCATGACTGGCAGTGTACTGGAAGCAGCTCACTGGTACCAGACAGAGACGAGGACAGAGTGTGAATGAGATTGAAGCAGGGCGGGGGGAGGGGGTATATCACGCTGGTGCTGTAGCTTTGGGTTATCCTGGAGGTTTGCAGCCTCTGAAGGGCTAGTTCCTGTCCATACTGGTCAGACTCAGCATTTTTCTCTGTTTCCCTGAGCTCTCTGTCTTTCTTTCTCTCTATTCTCAGCACTACCTCTCACTCATGCCACCTTCTCTTCCTTCTCTCTCTCTATCACTCTCCCTCTCTGTCTCTCTATCCCTCCTTGAGGTGTTAGATAATTTACTGTTTTGGCTGTCCTGTAGGTCTAAATGGACCAGCTGAGGTACAGTCTGCTCTGGTGCCTGTTGTTTGTGCTGCTGCTGTCTTAGCCTCAGGTGTCCCAGCCCTCTGTCCTCATCCATCAATCCATCTATTCGGCGCTCCTCTCAGCCACCCACACTGACAGACAAAACTGAGATCCTCTCTCATTGAGATATATGTAGCTGCCGCTCTATTTCTGGTCTCGTACAGCAAAAGAAACTGATTTTAAAAACTCTAATTAGTGTGTGTGTGTGTACTGAAGAGACTCAGTGGTTTATTTTGGGAGAAATAAATAATTATGTCCATAAATAAAATGTGCTTGACAGTCATCAGGCTGATATTGCCTGTTCTCTCTCTCTTCCCCTTTAGCCTTTATGAGAGCACTAAAGTAAGTGGGTGCAGACCCGGCAATCACTTTGCAAGCATTAGTGACTTGAATTTGATGCGGGCAGCTAAGGGGAGCCAGTGGAGCACCATGAACAGCGGGGTGACGTGCCCATTTTGGTTGATTGAAAACCAGACGGGCCGCATCATTCTGGACGATCTGTAGTGGTTTTACCAAACAAGCTGGAAGGCCCGAGAGGAGGGCGTTGCAGTAGTCAAGGCATGATACAGTATCACCATGGTCTGTACTAGGATCTGAGTGGCGTGTTGGGTTTAGGTACGTACGGTCTAATTGTCCTTAGTGCGAAGGCTATCCAGCTAGACAATCTGGCCATAAACAGCCTACAGTCAGTCAGTTAAATCATGAAGCAGTGATTGTCCATGGGAACAAACCTATCTTTGCCGATTAGCGCTAGTCTGCTATAAACGAGAATTTATGAATGAACTTGATTATGACAGTCATAAACTTATTATATAGGTTACAGTTAAACTATGGGGTGTGTGACGTGCAGACAACACGACAACAACAGGCTGGCCTAGCCTAGATTGTTTTACAGCCTACCTTCCATCATTTGGCTAGCCTATTTTCATGAAATATGCAGTCAGTGTTGTATAGCTAAAATATGTAGGCTGCTGGTGATGGGCCTTTCTCTCTCTTCATCCCTCCCTCCCACACATCGACACATGCGCATACACAATAAAAACTAATTGTGTTACAGTGCAATTTCTCTAGTTCTGTTAGGTAGGAAATAAATGTAGGGCCTATGAATTGACTCATGAATCAAGCATTTTGTTTTTGTTACATGTAATGTTAAGACCTGACTTTTACATCATCAACACACCCCCTCGCACCCCCTTGCATGTGTGAATTCACCCGTGCTTTAACCTGTTCAGATCTATGCTCACCCGTGTGGCACCCGGACTTATGGGGCTATCCATTAGTCTCTTACACTCCCCCATACAACATGTACGAATGAGTTGCTAGTTTGTAGTCTATTTGGGAAGAACATGGATGTCACCAGGGCAGCAGCTGTCTTGTTAGTGCTGGACATTTGTCTAGAACAGTGTTTCTCAAACTTTTTCAGACCAAGGACCACTTAACCAATAAAAAAAACCCTCACGGACCACCTACAGTAGCTACAAAAAGAGTAGTAGGCCTACCTACTTCAAAAGTAGGCTATATTACACAATAGGCCTACTCACTGAACCACCTTGCTTATTGTCTTTGCACCTTGCTTATTGTGTCAGAGGATTAATATGATTTAAACTGGCATAGCTTACATAGGCAATATTGCAGAACTGTTTTGATTTACATACAAGTTGGTTCAATATTGCATCTATACTATATTTCACCACGTCTGCTCGCGGACCACTTGGGATAGCTTGCGGACCACCAGTGGTCCCTGGACCACACTTTGAGAAACACTGGTCTAGAACACGAGAACGCGTCCCTCGTTCTCCCTTGTTGGGTATGGTCAATGTGAATTAATAATAAAAACATTTTTAGTAACTCAATTTCGCCTATTTCAATTTCAACAAGTGCTGTCACGTTTCACTTGAGCCACGAGGGGCATTACACTTTCCAACTCGGACGGGGGATAAACGAGACAAATGGATAGACCCATTACTACTAGGGGCATGGTAGTGTCAGATATGGGTGATTTCTAGGTTAAATAAATCGAAATAGATATTGTGCTCACACTTACAACCCGCCCGTTGGATGTCTTTTCAATGTCAGGAGTTCATTTCATGTCTGAAAGCAGCTTTAGTGTAGTTGGTCTCACACAAACATCTACAAACACACACAAGCACACATACACCAGTAAATGGAGCCACAATGTGCCAGTGTGGATTGTGTGTGCTGTGTGGATGGAGAGACTAGGGCTGGAGTGGATTCTGCTGTTTTGCATGCGTGAGATGGGATAAGCAAAGCAGACAGGGCTGAGACGTCCAGCCCATGGCTGACTGGTCACGGTGGATTTACCAAAACTGCCGAAAAGACAGCAATCGTTCTGTTGTTGTCCTCTACAAGGAAAACAATAGGCTTGTTATGTGCTGCACTCTGTGTGTGTGTGCGTGTGTAATTTTGCGTGTGCGCATGAGTTAAGGGTTGTGTATTTGTCTTTGTGTGTGTGTGTCTACATATACATGTTTGTATATTGTGTATGTGTTCATGTCTATGGGTGTGTGTTTGTGTGTGATTTGCACATCTGTGTATCTCTATGCATGTGTGTTTGTGTATGTGTGTGTTTAGAGAGCAGAGGGAGAGGTTATGCCCAGCAAAGGCTAAAGTACTTTCCGCTGCACAGTGCAAGGAGACTTTTCATTTACATTGGGTATTACTCCAAACCCATTAAAAAAGGCTCGCCCTAATCTAAATCCAATAATTTGCGTGCTTCTCCCTCCCTGGATCTACCGCGTGCTTTTCACCATCTCACCCACTGCCAAAGGAGGAGATTCATTATCTGTTGTTTGGATGGGGATTATGCTGATCGGGCGGCTTAAGGCGGCAGATATAAAGACTCTTAATAAAATTCTTCAGCCGTGCTGCAATGTGCCGACTAATTTCATGCCGCAGATCGACCCCCCCATACCCCCCCACACACACACACACACACACACACAACAAACCCTTCTCATCCCTTGCTCTTTCCATCCCAATCAAACAAAAACCCCTTTAGTTCTTGGCATCATTCTCTTTGTTGTTTTCCACTGGAAGGGGTAGGAGTGTGTGTGTGTGTGTGTGTGTGTGTGTGTGTGTGTGTGTGGGGGATTTCTTTGTGATTCATCTTTTCAAGCACAGTAAACTTCCCAATCCCCTTGTCATGGACACAAAAAGAAAATGATGTTGAGGAAAAGTATTTTGAGAGTTTTTAAAAGTGAATTTGTGTTATATGTTATACAATACTATACAATACTATATGCTGTATACCATATTTTCCAGACTATACATGTAAATCGCTCCGGAGTATAAGTTGCATTTATTTATAAATTTATTTAACAAAATCTAAGACCATGAACAGACAGAGACTATGTAACTGAACACATAGAGGCCAAAAAGATTGAGAATTCTACCGGGAATGTTAATGAAGACGAAGGAGTGAATGGCGGGCGAAGCTGAGGCCAGCCGGGCGATAACGAAGGTGGCCAACAAGGAGGGCCCGACGGTAATTGTAAAGCAATTTCCCCTTGGGGATCAATACAGTATCTATCTATCTATCTATCTATCTATCTATCTATCTATCTAATTTACAAAAGATTCACTGAACAAAAATGCTGACGTGGTATATAAAAATGTAGCTAAAAATGTGGAGAATGCAATGCAATCAAGCATTTTGGGCGATGTGGCACAAGCAGCAGAGGAAATGTTCGGGAGGCTACCTCCGAGAGAGAGAGAGAAAAGTAGTGAATGGCAGCAAAGCTGATGCGGCAGAGCAAAGAGAAAAAAAGATGCCCGTTTTAAAATATCTTTATATATGGCTCTGCATTCCACAAGCCTAGAGCTGTCTGTGTCATAGTCAAGTCAAGTTTATTTATATAGCACAATTTAAAACAACCTGTGGTTGACCAAAGTGCTCAAAAAAAATAAAAACAGATAAATAAATAGATAATAGAAGACAAAATGAATCAAGACACAAAAAAAGCACAACAGGAAAATAAAACTAAAATAATATGTTCATATATATATATAGCCTATAATTACATTCCACAATTCATTTAAAAGCCATTAATAGCATATGTTCTTTTACGTTTTTTTTTTTGCTTGTTGCTTTTACTTTAAAAGCACCAATAGTTGGTGTAGATCTAAAGTGAAAAAGCGAGGTTGTTCCACAACTTGGGCCCAGCTACTGAAAAAGCACAGTCACCTTTATTTTTTAGACGACTTTGAGGTACTGAGAACAGTAGTTTATCTGATTACCTCAGAGTTCTGGGAGGGCAGTGAAAGTGTACAAGCTCACTTAGGTATTGGGGAGCTTGTCCATTTAAAGCTTTAAAGACGACAAAAAGAAGAATTTTGTAATCTACTCTAAATTTCACTGGTAACCATTGCAGAGATTTCAAAACTGGAGAAATATGTTGTGTCTTTTTAGACATGGTGAGCAGCCTTGCAGCTGCATTTTGCACCATCTGCAATGTTTTGTTATAGTTTATATATATATAGTTTTGGCTTTACTTAAGATTCTAAGGTGGTAAAAAGATGACTTGACAACAGCATTAATCTGTTTATCAAATTTAAAATCAAGGGTCAAGTAGAAAGCCAAGATTTCTTGCATAAGGTTTTACATATCTGGCAAAAGACCCTAGTTCACTAATTGCATTATTTGCAGCTTCATGTGAACCAAATGTTTTGGATTCATTCAGTTTTAAAAAATTGGTCGACATCCATTGTTTAATCTCTTTTAGGCAATCAAGCAATGGGTTTAGAGCACCAGAGGAACCACATTTAAATTGGAGATACAGCTGTGTATCATCCGCATAGCAATGATGGGCTATACCGTGCTTTTTCATAATTTGACTGAGTGGCAACATGTACAGTGAGAATAAAATACAACTAAGCACTGATCCCTGTGGAACACCATAAGATAAGGGGGCAGATGAAGATGAAGTATCATTGAAAGAAACTGAAAAGGTTCTTCCCTCTAAGAAGGAGGCAAACCATTTCAGTGCAGTACCTGAAATTCCAACCCAGTGCTCAAGGCGCTCTAAAAGAATGCAGTGTCAAAGGCGGCGCTAAGATCTAGTAGCATAAGTAACGCACAGTTCTTTGCATCCACAGATAGTAGCAAGTCGTTAGTGACTTTAATTAAAGCAGATTCCGTGCTGTGTTTAGGTTGGAATCCAGACTGGAAGATGTCTAACATCTCATTCTCTGATAGAAAGGATTGGAGTTGTTGAAAGACAACCTTTTCTAGGATTTTAGAAAGAAAGGGCAATTTTGAGATGGGTCTATAATTGTTTAAGTCAGTGTCATCAAGCTCTGGCTTTTTAAGCAGGGGCTGCACTATTGCGTGTTTAAAATGAGTTGGTACTGTGTGTGTTTGTGTGTGTGTGTGTGTGTGTGTGTGTGTGTGTGTGTGTGTGTGTCTGTCTGTCTGTCTGTCTGTCTGTCTGTCTGTCTGTCTGTCTGTCTGTGTGTGTGTGTGTGTGTGTGTGTATCCATGCACCCTTGTATTTCTTAGTGGTTCTTCCTCTTGCAGCATGTTCTCCACAGCAAAAGGCCAGGGGACTCATTTATAAAATGTTCCTACGCACATATCTGATCTTAGAGCGTGTGCATGCTCTAATCCATGCCAACACTCAGATTCCTAAAAAACGTCGGTAACACTTTACGGTAAGGGTACATGAATTATCATGAATTCATGCATGAATTAATTACTTTTTTATGCATTACTTCATTCCTTTATATCTTATGAATCATCAGGAATTGACATGAGTTCAAAGTTTCTCATTCATGACCTCATGCATGAACAATACATTAACTAAAGCATAAGTTAAGGTGGGTACATCATTCTGATTTATGATTTCTTATCATGATTACATGAATTTAAGGTTAATTACTCATGATTTCATCATGTATGTGGCCCCTCAACTAAAGTGTGAACAATGGCATGTGCTTAGAGAACTGCCCAAGTTGTGATCAATTTGGAATTTGAGTAGTGATGACCACATTTTTGGAAGAAAAAGAAATCATCATGATCATTCTTAATAAATTATAATGATGTGTCCACCATATTTAATGCTTTAGTTGATGTGTTGTTCATGTATGAGGTCACAAATGACAAACTATGAACTCATGTCAATTCCTGGTGATTCATGAGATATTAAGGAATGAAGTAATACATAAATCATGGATTAAATCATGCATAAATTCATGATGATTCATGTACCCTTACCGTAAAGTGTTACCCATGATTTATACTTAATAAATAATGAAACAACCACTTATAAATGAAATAATTTTCACATTATAAACCAGTTGCTAACTATTACAAAATGCTTTGTTCATAATTTGTAAAACATTGCTCCTATGTTAATTCTCATAAATAAAGTATTTGTACACACAGTTATAAATGTTTTGTATATCTAAAATGTGTTTATAAATTATTGTTAATACTTAATAAATGATGCAATAATATATTTGATGAAGTAATATTTCCATTATTTAACAGTTGTTACATAAACATGCACTAATGATTAGTTAGGGTGAGGAAACATGTTTTATAAACCACTTCCTAGTACTATAATTCATGATTAACTCAGGAGTTAAAAGTGGTTAGTTAATTTTGTGAGTTCATCTAAAGTGAGGACAACAACACATTGCAACACGCCTTGCAACACATTTACTTAACCCAACACATTGTATCCAGGTAAAATTCCAAAATAGGTGATCCCCCTCCCTGCAACCACGTTATGTCTATTGATGCACAAACACAAGGAGAGCAGTCCAGCTGGAAGTGAAAGAGCCAGATCGGATGAATGTGGTAACCTCTTCAGTTTGTTCATTTTGATTTGATATTTTCTGAATGGAATGACTTGCCTGATCAAAATGATAACGAGAACAGATTGATGCAATTCTAATGTAATAGCAACCCAACATAATGAAGTACTTCAAGACTCAAAAGTTGGACTCGGCATGCGCAGATCAACTGTGCCTTTGGCTAGCCGACATGGCATCTGTACATGTGCAAGAACAGGTTAGGCCTACTTCAAGTCACAAATGCAGAGGAGTTTCATGCATTAACATACTGGATATGTAACCATCCTACCTCTTTGTAACCAGGGATCAAAATGTATTTTCAAATAAAATACCAAATAGCCACCTTAAAAATGTATCAAAATAAGCTACAAAATACAGCAGCCAAAAAATGTATCAAAATAAAAATACTGTGTTTTTGTATTTTCAAAATACTACAAAATACTTCTTTCTCAAAGCCTTTTTCGTCTATCCCTTCACTTGTACAATACCTGGAAAAAACATCTGAAAGAGAATCAGTCCAGCAAAGGAAAATAAATGCTCTACTGGAGCAGAGGGGCTTGACCATGCAAGGGTGCCACAGACAGAGACAGAGATTTTGATTTTTATAGATAGTTAGATGTCATCACAGTGTTTCACAGAAAGTATTTTACAGTATTTTGAAAATACAAAAATACACTGAAGTATTTTGATACAAAATACGAAGGCATTTTCACTATCTCAATAAAATACAAATTACAAAATAGTATTTTGTATTTGAAATACGTATTTTAAATACATGTATTAGAAATACTGCCTATCCCTGTTTGTAACATATATCTCAGGTGGCTTTAAACACCATTTTATATTATCTACACCTACCTAATCTTTCATTTATCATGTATACAGACCTTACTCACCAACAGAAAGCAGTTTGTAACACTTGGTCCACATCAGTCCCCCAAGTCCCCTGTCACTCATGGTGTCCCCCAGGGTTCTGTTCTTGGGCCTCTCCTCTTTCTCATATACATCCTCCCTCTTGGCCAGATTATTCGCAGCCACAGTCTCAACTTCCACTGCTATGCAGATGACATCCAACCAGGGTAGGAATTTCACGGCGGCCACGACGGCCATGGCTGTCGTAGCCCCTTGCGTTGGCCGTGACGCCCCTTTGAAAATCAGAGGTTTACAGGCCACGGTGGCCTTGGTGCCCTCTTCTTTAAATATTCTGTTTAGCGTCCTACTAATAGCGATATATATTTAGCCTATGGCCTGTCAAAATAATCTTAGCATTCACAGCGCAAATTACGCAGTGGAGAAAGTGACAGCGCAAGAAAGAAAGTGCGTCCAAATTATTAATAATTCTTCTCAGTTGAACTACTCGCGAAGTAGCCTACTCATCACACAGACATCACAAGTATCCCATGAAAGAGCTTTTTCTCAGATTTTAAACGATGTTAGACGCTAATTGCTGTGGTGAACGGTTTGCGAGAAAAGTAAATAATATCATTCAATTTAATCATAAATTCTAATGAAGGTTTTGCGTCCATCTCCCTACCCATTCATCTCGGTGGAATACTTCACAAACCCTTCGTTTAACATATGACAAACCATATATCAGAATAAACAGCAGACCTTACCGAACAGAAAAGTGTAAAGCAGTCCCTTGTACAGTTAGCCGTTCCAGACTAATCCCGTTTTGAATTTGCAGTAAATTTCAACATACATGGATGTCTTCAAATTTGGGATTTAAGTTTTACACTGTGTTTAAATTGTTCCACATTATTTCATAACGGGCCAAATACAAAATAAATATTAGAAATGTCGCCTAGATATCGGTAAATCAGAGGACAGCTGACTATAAGAGTTTGTGAAAGTAGCCTTAATGATCACAAAATACTAAGCAAGCATCTAGGCTATTTGAGTTTCTTAAAGCTGAGCTGTGCTTAAATTGTTTAATACATGATTTCATAACAGGCCAAATATAAAATAAATGTTAAATATAGCCTAGATATCTGAAAATATTAGATGATCAGATGATTTACAGTTATATGTAATATGTCATGTTTTATGTTTTTGTAGGCGCTATATAAATAAACTTATTATTAGTGGATTTGATCCAGCAAGACCACTATTGTTCTTCTTAAGTTTTCTTATTATTATTAGTGGGTTTGATTCAGCAAGCCCACTATTGTTCTTCTTAAGTTTTCTTATTTATTAGTGGGTTTGATCCAGCAAGCCCACTATTGTTCTTCTTATGTTTTCTTATTATTAGTGGGTTTGATCCAGCAAGCCCACTATTGTTCTTCTTAAGGCGAGACACTACAGGTGAATAGGGTAAAATTTTTAACAAGCAGATATCACTATGAAACTTCCCCAGTTGATTACTTACATTAATATGAGAAAAAAATGTATTACAAGTTTGCTGTAATTTAATGTTTACATATGCAAATTAGGCATTATCTAATTAAATATGCGCTAATTTGCATACATTTTAAAACCGAAAACCTGAGCATTGGATACAGCCAAGTTCAAAATTATGTTTTCATTGTGTTCAGATATTAGATGGGGAAAACATTTACAGAGGGATTTATGAATATCTACTTTTGTTATCCTGTAAATCAGAAAATTATGTCACTAGCCCTAAAAAAAAATCGCTTTTTTTCCATGTTTTTAGGCATAAAATGTCATGTAAGTCAGGCTAGGAATAATATATCAACAAACCCCTCTGTAGAAATCTTCGACATATAGTTAGGCATAAGTCTAGAAAGTTTGGTGTATATATACGTGCTTCTGAAGTGGAGTTTTTGAGCTCAGAGTGTGAGCGGAAACTCATTTTGAGAAAACAGCCTTGAAAGACAGCCAATGAGATTCCGTTCTCAGCCTAGACTTTGAACTTTGAACTTTCAAGCGATTGGTTACTGACACAAAGGAAGTGTCCATATATGGATCACATAGCGTGATACAGGAAAAACAGAGCTTGCCAACGGTAGTACACATGTTATGTTTTGGACCACGGCGGCGTGGAGTGCATGCAAGGTTAGAATGCTAACTTTTGCTGAATTTAGGAGAAATATACAGGCCGAAAGTAGACACAATATAATGAAATAAACACCTAAATGTGTAAATCGGACATTTTGTTGTAGTAGTGTGATAGAATACATGCTAAGGTAACATACTAGCTCAAAATCTCGAAATTGACCAGTGCATGAAAAAACGATGTTTTCACCTGCCGTGTCTCGCCTTAAGTTTTCTTATTTATTATTCCTTTTCACCCACTTTTTGGACGAACTACTGCTCCTAGACCGTTTGAGCTATCGAGGCAGTTCGAACTCCAAAAATTCAGGCCCGAACCGGTGTAACTTGCTTGTTACTTTCGTGTCGCTGGCCCTTGTCGTTTTCGCGGTATTCACGTTTTTCGGCGTTTTTGGGCCCCATTGAAATGAATGGCGGAATGTTCAAGGATTCTATTTCCGATTGTGACATCACAGCTCTAATTGTTTAAGCTTGCACCTGGCAGAGTTCTGAGCCATCTGGCAGAGCTCTAATGGGCTGGGCTGTCTGTGTATATGAAGGTGTGTGCATGTAACTTTTGACCCATATGTCCGATTTTCATGAATGAGGTACCGTTGGAATCCTTTAATGAAGCCCAGTTCAATGCCTTGCCAGCACCAAGTGTAAAGGTCATGTAAAAAAAGATGTCTAATCTTTTTTTAAAGCCAAACCATGTTCATATAAGTCATTAAAAAAAAAGAAGTATTTTTCCAATTCATTCAGCCCAGTTCAATGCCTAGCTAGCTCGATTCAAACTTAGTCATGTACACATTTATATATATAACAACATTGAGACACACACATTCATACAGACATAATGCACATCCACACAACTTTTCAAGTTAAGTTACTCATCATTGCCAGGCAAGAAGTCCACAATCAATTCAATTGTCTTGCCACGATCTATCTGTGGAGCTTACAGAAAACGTTAAACTATTATGGGTTCTGAGTCCCTTCATGACGGTGTGTTGCAATGCATTCTGGGTGCTGTGCTGTGATTAGACTAAAAATAAAACGCTGCCAAGGCTCCAAATAGCAACACACTTACACCGTAGCATAATGAGGGTATCTACATGTAAACCGAAGCATTGAGAACTGTGTAAGTCTACAGGCAGTTTATTAAAAAGAAAAACAGTACCGTTCACGTCTCGTTCACATATACAGACGGGCGCCATCTTGGGAAAACACAACTCTCTGGGATGTGGCGTAAATCTCGCGTGAAACCTTGTTGCCGGAACAGCAGGGAAGAAGCCAACAGGATAGCAGCACAAAAGATACACAGGATACACACGGAATTCGAACGAATTTGAAGACATCGAAGAACGAACCGTTTTAGTTTGATGGACGTCCTTATCAGTCTATGGCCTAACTTATGAACGTGTCCGGTCAACGTCAACAATAAGTAAGTTAGGCTAACGTAAACGTTAGCTATTTGCTGTTGTCATATGCAACCTATTAATGTTAGCTAACATTCTAGGCATTGGAAATGAATGCGTTAGCAATAGCCACTGCTTTTTTTTGAGCTGACAAGCCCTGGAAATGCGTTAACGTAATCAGCCAAATTGACTCACTTCTTAAGACCCTTGGTATGGTGTTACAGCCGATGTGGAGTCGAAATGTAAATTGTTAGTATGGTTTTTTAATGTGTAAACAGACCAACCGCGATTTTGCAATGAAGTGAATGGAGTCATTTTAGGTACTACTTTTACGAGGTCTGTAGTTCTGTCAAAATGTATCTCATCTTTGAACAGACTACATGGTTATCTTCCTTAGACTTCGTAGATGTAGTTACTACAATTTGGAGGCGAAATTCGAAGTGTAAAATGGTTTTAATGTGTAAACAGAACAACCGCGATTTTGCGAGCTAGAAAAAAGAAAGTGAATGAATGAATAGTTACTGCTTTTCTGAGAGCTGGCGTTCTCATAAAATCGACGTAATCTTTGAACAGACTACATGGTTATCTTCCTTAGACTTAGTAGATGTAGTTTCTACAATTTGGAGGCGAAATTCGAAGTGTAAATATGGTTTTAATGTGTAAACAGAACAACCGCGATTTTGCGAGCTACAAAAAAGGAAGTGAATGAATTAATAGTTACTGCTTTTCTGAGGGCTGGCGTTGTCATGAAATCAACGTAATCTTTGAAAAGACTACCTGGTTATCTTCCTTAGACTTTGGAGTCGAAATTCGAAGTGCAAATATGGTTTAAATGTGTAAACAAGACGCCTGATGTTTAATATATGTTAATGAATGGGCACAGTATTATTGTGTACAGTTCATGTGTTGTGCGATTTACATAAACTAGTACAACAGAAATGTTAAAAGCTGGTATTGTGTTTCCTGAATTCTTACATTCAGGCATTCAAATGAAATGTAATTAAATAGCATATATATATATATACTCTATCAGTGTATGATGCTTGCCTGAGGGAAACATCCCAAAACAACGGCACCCATATAATTGCTGTTGTTTTGAGAAGTATTTCTCATGCAAGCATCATGCAACAATGCAAAAACAATGAAACTAGTGTAGGCCTAATTATATTTTAGTTATATTATATTATATTAGTAAAGCAGTACTCTGATGTGCATGCTTTCACAAACTTTTGTGAACAATCTTAGCACTTTAAACATTGACTGTTTTGAAGTGCATGTATAGCAATATAGTAAAAAAAATATAATAATTGTGATATCATTACAATTTGATGGGGGGGTGGGTTCATGTAGGTGGGCCCTATGACCCCAAAGTATGCCTTGACTGGGCCTCAGGTCAAAGAAGTTTGAGAAAGACTGATGTAGACGACAAAGCAGCAAGGAGGCGTCGTGTGATCATTTAAACAAGTTTTATGACAAGGTCGATGAGGGTGGGAAAAATCATACATTTCTGTGCAAACTTTGCCCGCACTTCAGTCACATTCAGTCACATTGTCTTTTAAGAAAATGCATTCCATTTTTCGGTTCCAGCAGCCAACAACCTCAGAACTGACCCTTCAGGTCTCTCAGGAGGCGCTGGCCTTTAACCGCAGCCAGAAGAGAGTCAGCAGAAATTTGATTGCCTTTAAAAATCTGACTTTTTAAAAAATCTTAAACTGGCTGCATTACGTGATTATTTCTGAGCTTCTGATACGTTTTTAACCATGACCTATACACAGTTCTGGTTTGAAAATGGATCTCTTAAAATAATCACTTTATGCAGTCAGCTTAAGATGGCTTACTAGCAACTAACTAATTACCCTAGCAACAACCTAGAAACCACCCCTGTAATGTCAACCTAACGACCACCATAGCAACCAGCATAGCAACCATGTTATTTATGCGTTTTAGCTTATTGGATGTTGCGTTAATGCAGATAACTTTTGATCCGTGTGCCCGATTTTCATAAATGAGGTACCGTTGGAATCCTTGGATGAGGCCGAGTTCCATGCCTCTGATCAAACCCACTCTTGCAGTCTATCTGCGCAAATCTAGTTATTATTATTATCTTACTGCCCTGTAACTGACTCTAGGCAGATGGGTCAGGCCCTTGAGTCGTGGATCTGCTCGAGATTTCTTCCTATATGTATCTCCAATTGTAGGGAGTTTTTCCTCGCCCTCATGGTACTCATGGGCTCTCCCTGAATGTTTTAACACTCTGTAAAGCGCCATGAGACATGTGTAGGCCTAATGTTTTGGCGCTCTATAAGTGAAATTCAATTTAAATTGAAAAATTGAGTATTAGGCACATTATTCATCCAATGGTTCAGTGACAAGACTTAAGTGAATAAAGCTATTCATAGCCTAATGGATGACATATTTATGTCACTCTACATAATATTCTTGTAAATTGCTAAGCCGTAGAATATCCCACCATCATGATTCTTATATTACTAGATTCCAGACAATCCCACCTAAAAATGACTAGTTATTTCTACTGGCATGCTTCCTGGTGCAAAAACACAAATTATTTTTCCTTGATATAAAGGCTGACATAAGAAATATTATGCAAGTATTATTGTATTTTCTAGATGGGTAAAAAATCCTGGCTGTCTTGAAAAATATAATAAAAACAAGATATAGCATGTATACTGTAGATGGTCCTTACAATGATAAATTACACTGTCTAGATCTCAAAGGATTAATGTTTTTTAACCTAAAACTCGCCAGAAGTCATTATTTAAGGTTCTCGTAGGGCAGTGGTCCCCAAACTTTTTCTTCCGAGGGCCAGCTCACTATGCCTGGCTCTAAGAGAGGGCCAGAGACTTGGAGTATATCAGTAACCATAAATAGCTTAGCGCTGTGAACAAAGGCAGTCTACCTTAGTTGAATATTCCATTACATTTAATCTATAGGCTATTGCAATTTAATACCATTGTTATCTGTGTTTATATTGCCATCATGCCATATCAGTGTAAAATGTAGCTCAAATGAAATAATACTAATAATAGCATTCTCAAAACTATAAGCAGGGAGTCCCAAAAGTATATTTTGAACTCTGAACTTTGCATGTACACAGCTCAAATTGTGAACAAGCAATATCCTACAAATAATTTAAAGTTCTCAAACTATGAGTTTTATGAAGTGGTGGCAGAAACATCTGAAATGACCACCATTCTAACTTTCACTCACCTGATGAGAACTTTGTGAACTCTGTATGAACATTTGAACGAGAATCAAATATAAATATAAATAATTATACCAGAAAGTTCCAGAATTATGACTTGAATAGAAGTTAGTTAGTTATTAACAATGAATTGATACATTTTTAGAATACTTTGAGCACTGATGCAGTCAGAGGCCTCTCTTACATTGTTTGCAGGTAGGCCTCTTACATTGTTTGCAAAGGAAACAGGCCTACTATACATTTCATTGTTTCGGAAATTTTACAAGGGCCGGATCCTATATTTATACATTTCATGTTAGTCCCATCAAAATGTCATATGGTTTGTTCATCATTAAGCATTTGTTCAAAATATGATTTGTTTGAAATAAAATAAAAAATGAGATACTGAAAAAAAGGAATTTTTTCAAATATCATCCCTAAAAAAGTGTTTATATGTGTTTTGCTGTATTTAATTTATGTCACTGTACATTTTAATGCCTAAAATTGTCGTTTGCTTTGATATGCAACATTTCCTTGTGAATATTTAGAAGAAAAACCTAAAATTTAACAAGTTATTTTGTCAAGGTGGAGAATGCTCCTAAGTGTAACCAGATATTTTAGCTTAATTCTAATATTTCTTGTAAGAACTCACTCAAAATTCTTGAGGTTCTTGCAGATACCATTTCCTTTGTGTGCTATTGATGTTTTAATGATTTTTCAATTATAAAGTCTTTTTTGTGACATTATTTAATGTCACACCAAATGACATGGTGTCACGCCATATGATGAACTGCACCACTCCACCATGTGTCAGAGCAAAACAGGGTTTTTAATGACAATAAAATCATTAACAATGAATTTTGAAGTCACTGTATGAATGGTGTATGCGTGTAACAGCAAAATAGATGAAAGTTTAGTATTTATTTTTTAAACTTACATGGCATGGTAACATAAAAGAAAAAAGTATGAGAAATATGAATTGTACAGATACATTTTTTCCCAATTATCACAGATTTAACAAAAACATATAATATCTGAATTTAAATAATGTTTTTACAAGAACTTTTATGTAAAAATGCAATTTGGTCATAGGGTGTGACAGAAATGTCATATAGTGTGACTTGAAAAAAGCTGTCACACCATATGATGCAGCGTCACACTATATGACATTTTGACAGTTAAGCTCATTTTCTAGACAGTTAAATACAGCTAACTATTATTTAGCATGCAACTGACCACATGGCAGCAGTGCTTTTTAAGAATTCATGAAGAATATTTGTGGAAAAATAGCTACTTTTTAGGCAAATGATGTCACACCATAAGACACTAAAATTTGGCCACGATTGATGATGTCCAATTCAAAACTTTTTATATAAAAATCCAAAAAGCAGAACTCGCCTCTTGACCATGCCAATTACTCCTGACATTCTATTGTTACTTCCTGATTAAGCAGGGTCCTCTTCCCAATAATAATGTCCAAATGAATGCCCGGTCAAAATATACTATATAGTGTCACGCTATATGACAACCATTTTATGGACAAAATATATTTGATTATAACTTAGTTGGACAGCATGCATAAACATCAAAACTTTCTGTGGTTGTAAAAACATCCAATTATTTTATATGCATGGTAAAACTTTTAAAGTAATTATACTTTTATGGATATACACTCTTTTTAGGAAGTTCGCACACATGGTGGACAGTCACACCATATGACATTTTTTATGTTTGGATGATTATTTTAAGTCAAAAGTGAAATAAAAATCCAATAAATTTAATATGACAGAACTTGAACCTACCAGACCTACAACATTTCCATATCAATTCTTAACAATTGCCATTTTTTATAAGTGTGTGACACATGGACAGTCTGAATTCTGCTATTTGTCATCTACCCTTATACATTATTGTTAATACTTAATAAATGATGCAATTATATGTTTTTGATGAAGTAATATTTCCATGATTTAACAGTTGTTACATACACATGCACTGATGATTAGTTAGGGTGAGGATACATCTTTTATAAAGCACTTCCTAATAGAGTTCTCAACGGCCTGAAAATTACAACCCTACCCCACCCGGCCCGTGGCTTTTAAAGGCTGAACCCTATGTAACCCGACACATCAACATGAATTATCTGCCCGAACCCGGCCCACGGCCCGACGTAAAACATACGTTTTGACTGTTAAACCCTGACGTTATTTAGGTTAAGATTCAACACATTAGCGTGACAATTTACTTAAAACGGTGATTTTCTCCTCTTCTGCATATCGTGACGGAAGAACCATGTCAACTTTGGATACGGTTATCTTAGCGATACTTTTTGCAATACCCTCGATATACTGTACAGGAAAGGGTAGTTTATGGCCGTTAATGTGAGCACAATAACTTAATTTTGTACATTTTACCAAAGCGACTGGTTTCGCCTTGCAGGGTCACATATTTCATCAGCACCTTGCATTTTGAGCATTGCACATAACCTGTAGAATTTCCATCAGAATCCAGCACCACTCCAAACACTTTCCAGACCTCTGATTTTCCCACTCCTGTAGTAGGCTAGCGACGGTGAATTCACCTGCGGCAAGTTTACTTTTCATCAACTCCATCTTCTTCTCCAGGCTAAAGGCTGCACGCAGCGGCGTCAGGTCTGCCCCCGCCCCTCTCCACGATGCATGTTGCACGCAGCAGCCAGACTTTCTTTACGGTGAACAGCAGCCATGATTAATAAATGTTTTTTTTTTCACTGAACGGAAAAGATTAAGCCCGAGGTCCGACCCGACCCGAGTCATTTGCTTATATTTTCGACCCGAACCCGGCCTGAACCCGCGGGTCCCGTCGGGTTTGTCGGGCCGACCCGACCCGTTGAGAACTCTACTTCCTAATATTATAATTCATGATTAACTCAGGAGTCACAAGTGATTAGTTAATGATATTTTGTGAGCTCATCTAAAGTGAGGACATGTTATGCCTTGCAACACATTTACAAATGAGTTATAAAGTTTACATTTGCATTTATTAATTTAGCAGACACTTTTACCCAAAGCGACTTACACATGTCAATGAAATTGAAGGGCAAGGCCACATTGGTGGACGCTGGGACTTCAACCCACAACTTTATGGGTTACTGCATGCTAACCCAGCTCCTTATCCACTACACTACCTCTGCCCAGTGGTATTACAACAGTCAATTCAAAAATATAATATAGATATGTGTGTTTACTATGATCAAACCATTTTTATCTGTGTGTCAACATGATTTACAGATGAGAATTAATGTAGGAATGATGCTTTACAAACAACGAATACAGCATTTAATAATAGTTACATATACAGATGTTTAATAAATGCTTAACAGTGTGTAGTAGAAGAAAAGAGAAGCTCTTGCATGGTTGTAGGTGTTTCTATCCGGGCCAAGGTAGTGTAGTGGATAAGGAGCTGTATGGCAAGCCGATTGAGCATTTATTCAGATATCTTGATATCAGGCATAATTGTCATGTACATGCAAGCCATTTCTGTCCATTAGTTAACTAGTGAGCCATTTCTGTGTGAACTAGTTAACTAGTGACAGACAAAATGCTCACTAGTTAACTAGTAAGGCCCAAATTCTCTCTAGTTAACTAGTTCATATGTTTCATACCTTACTAGTTAACTAGTAATGCTCAGCATGTTCACTAGTTAACTAGTGGACACTGAAATGTGCACTAGTTAACTAGTTTAAAGACTTCTATATTTTACTAGTCAACTAGTAAGGTACAAAAATGTTTACTAGATGACTACTGAATGTCAAATTCCCACTTGTTAACCAGCCCCTTGAGCATTTATTCTGATATTTTGATATCAGGCCAACATTCAAGCCATTTTTGTCAACTAGTTAACTAGTGAGCCATGTTTGTGCACACTAGTTAACTAGTGACAGCATAAATGCCCACTAGTTAACTAGTGAACACATTAGTTTCACTAGTTAACTAGTGAGAGCCAGAAATGTCCACTAGTTAACTAGTAAAGCCAAAATGCATACCAGTCAGCTAGTTGAAGGCTTTTGGGTCTCACTAGTTAACTAGTGACAGCCAGAAATGTGCACATGTTTACTACTGAAGGCAAAACTCCTCACTAGTTAACTAGTTGGAGTAGGTCAATGTCACTAGTTAACTAGTGTGCACCAAAGCACTTACTAGTGAACTAGTGATGGCAATTTCCATTTGACTAGTTAACTAGTGAGGTGCAAAAAGTGTCACTAGTTGACTAGTGTGCCCCAAAATGCCCACTAGTTAACTAGTGAAGGCCATTTCAGCCCCACTAGTTAACTAGTGAGATGCCAAAATGGTCACAGGTTAACATGTAAAAACCAAAATACCCACTAGTTTACTAGTGAGGGTGTTGTGGGCCTTACTAGTTAACTAGTGGCATGTATATTTTGTTCACTAGTTAACTAGTTACACCTAAAAAGAGAAACAAGCTGTCTGTTTTTGTCCACTAGTTAACTAGTGGAACAATTGAAGTCTCACTAGTTTGCATGTGTGGCAGTGAATCAGCTCACTAGTTAACTAGTGCCTGAAACGGCTATTATGCAAATTCTAATGAGAGGGTGGGTAGAAGACTCCTATTGGGTATTATGTAAGAATCCCACCCAGTCTAAATGTAAATTTACTGTTCATAGCCTCGCAATCAGGTCCTGATGGGTGCCCCTAGTGGCTAAAGTGACACACTGCTCTGCAACGGTACTTCAATATAGATAGTAAAGCAGAGCCTGCAGTATGCAGTCTCTCATATTCTGTCAAAATGTTTTTTAATAATAACAGGGAAACCCCATGCTTTAACAAGTGAGCTCTTAGTGATCCACACCAAAGATTCAACGGATCGATTTTAATAGCCTATTATTCTTTGTTTATTGTTGCTAGGCAACCACAGACATAAATGTATCCAGTCACGCTTTTCTGATTAATAACTGAAAAACAAAAGATTGTACACATTAACTGCTCATGGTTTCAAAAGTAATTAAAAGCTCAAAGATCAAAAAAAAATTCATGCACTTCTAAGGAATTGAACCCTGATCTCCCACATAATGTCCTGCTGCTTAACCACTTGAGCTAGTCTTGCCACATCAGCAATGCTATCATCAATATTCATGTTACTGAAATGTTTTGTTGCTAGGCAACCATATACAAATGCCTCCAGTTTTATGCGATTTTCAGACTAATAACTGAAAAACTAAAGATTGTAGACATTAACTGAACGAAGATTACAGCAATACACCACAACTTTGTCACTAGACATGTTATCAAAACATATTTTTATGCTCAAACGATCTTAGTTTATAAAAGTTTGCTCTTAGAACAGCCTGGACGAAGTCAGCCATGTTTTCTAGGTTTTTCCTTGTTCCGCCTTCATTTGCATGCAAGTGCGACATTGCGCACTAGTTAACTAGTGGCCAATGTTACGTCCCACTAGTTAACTAGTTGCACAAAATGCCAGCCGTTTGTGTATTTATTCAAATTCCACTAGTTTACTAGTGTGAGGGGCATTTTTCTCCTGCTAGTTCATTATGGACAGTGTTTTGTCCTCACTAGCTAACATGTAAGGCTCAAAATGCCCTCTATAAGCTAGTGAAGTTAACTAGTGAAGGCCAATTTGTCATTAGTTAACTAGTAAGAGTACCTTTTGCATGACTAGTGAACTAGATAGCTCCAAAAACAGCCACTAGTGTGTGTCTTGTGCACACTAGTTAACTAGTGAGCTGCTTCACTGCCACACATGCAAACTAGTGAGACTTAAATTGTTCCACTAGTTAACTAGTGGACAAAAACGGTCAGCTTGTTTGTGTTTTTAGGTGTAACTAGTTAACTAGTGAACAAAATATGCATGCCACTAGTTAACTAGTAAGGCCCACAACACCCTCACTAGTAAACTAGTGGGTATTTTGGCCTTTACATGTTAACAAGTGACCATTTTGGCATCTCACTAGTTAACTAGTGGGGCTAAAACGGCCTTCACTAGTTAACTAGTGGGCATTTTGGGGCACACTAGTAAACTAGTGACACTTTTTGCACCTCACTAGTTAACTAGTTGAATGGAAATTGCCATCACTAGTTCACTAGTGGGTGTTTTGGTGCACACTAGTAAACTAGTGACACTTTTTAGACCTCACTAGTTAACTAGTGGGCATTTGTGTCTTCACTAGTTAACTAGTGAGCAGTTCTGCCTTCACTAGTTTACATGTAAGTGTCACACTGAAGCCACTAGTTTACTAGCTAGAGTACTTTTGGCCAGCATGTTAACTTGTGTGCCACATGCAAATGTTGTGGGTGGGATTTCGTGAAATTCTGTACTGTGATTGGTTGTCATGTTCTATTTGGACATAGGGAGCCAATAGAAAGCCTCAATTTCCAGAATTCTCCGCCTCCTAATTTGAATTCTGCGCCACTAGTTGACTAGTGTGAATTTTGTCTTGAACTAGTTTACTAGTATACATTTATGACCTCACTAGTTAACTAGTTTGGACAAATGATGCATCAACTAGTTAACTAGTGAGCCTACTGCCATCACCTAGCTAGCTAGTAAGCCATTTATGGTTCACTAGTTAACTAGTGACATTGACCTACTGCAACTAGTTAACTAGTGATGTGTTTTGCCTTCACTAGTAAACATGTGCACATTTTTGGCTGTCAATAGTTAACTAGTGAGACCCAAAAGCCTTCAACTAGCTGACTGGTATGCATTTTGGCCTTTACTAGTTAACTAGTAGACATTTCTGGCTCTCACTAGTTACTAGTGAAGCTAAAATGTGTTGACTAGTTAACTAGTGAGCCTTTTGGCTCCCACTAGTTAAATAGTGTGCATATTTTGGCCCTCACTAGTTAACTAGTTCACACAAACATGGCTCACTAGTTAACTAGTTGACAAAAATGGCTTACATGTACATGACAATTATGCCTGATATCAATATATCAGAATAAATGCTCAATCGGCTTTCCATAGAGCTGGACTAGCATGCAGTAGCCTGAAAAGTAGGGGGTTCGATTCTCAGCTTTCACTATTGTGTCAATGGCCTTAGGATCATGTAACACGGGACGTGATGGTAAAACTGTCCATTTGTGCCAATGTATGGAATGCACATGAGGTTTGCCTTGATGTTGAGAGTGGCGTGAAAGCTGTATCTCAGACATGGGAAAGATGTTAAATTTCGGGACACATCATCAGTAGTGTACCTTTGAATCAGCGGGTGTTTCGGCCTTTCAACACTAGACACCCTCATCAAAGGTGGCCAGCTACAGAGTGAACAGGGTGAGCTTGTGTCCCATGCCCAATCATGAGAGTTGCCTAGTAGTAGTTTAAGTGACGCAGCCCACGGGACTATGCAAGGCAGAGGACGTCCTCTTCCCTGAGTCAAGCCTAGAGCTGACCGCATACCTTAATTAAGCTTAACCAACTTTATTTTAAGGGGCTCCACACTGATAGCTATACACTACTAATATATTAATTAAGCTTAGCCAACTTTATTATAAGGGTCCCCCATACTGATAGTTATATATTACTAATATATTAATTAAGCTTAACCAACTTTATTATAAGGGGCCCCACGCTTATAGCTATATACTACTAATATGTTAATTAAGCTTAACCAACTTTATTGCAAGCTTTTCCGGCGCCGACAAGAGTGGCAGCATGTCAAGGTAGCTCAGTGTTTTTTTCTTGAATTTCCCCTTGGGGATCAATAAAGTATCTATCTATCTATTGTAAGGGTCCTATGGGGAGTGGTTCATATTGAGATAGGCAGAAGCACAGTTAATAATTAGTTAAATAATGAGCATTCATTAACTTTTCTATTAACATATAGTTTGTAAATAAACATTCAACATTTAAATGATGTAAGAAATAACGTAATTAGTGCCAAAAAGACATTTAGTTAACTATTAACACATATTAATACAATATTAGTTAATACATTTGCTAAAACATTACCATACAGATTTTATGCAAACAACTAATATTTAATTAATGATGAAAAAACTACTAACTTGTGCCAAATAGATATGTTAGTAACAATGAACAAATATTAACAAAGGGTTGAGTAATTACTAGTTTGCTATTTATTATGGCACCTTATTATGGAGTGTTACCGACACGGTTATTATTGGGAGCTTGTAGATAATGAGTGGCCACATTACTCGAGGGAGCAGTCCAAATTGCAGGCACCGGAGCTTGAGCTTCCCTGGCAGTAGGGTCTTGTTGATGTTTTCCAAACTGTTGGTGATGTCCTGCCTTACTTGCTGCACTTTGTCTTTGTCCCTGAGGCTTGCATTTATTTAATTCACCCTTCGGTAAGTCCCGCCCTCCTTAGTTACTGTTGCTATGCCTGACAAGCTTTAGCACCCTGCACGTCTATTACATAGGGGGAGAACCGGGACTTTTCAATTAAATATCATTAAAGACATCGTACCACACTGAAAGCTAATATTTTGTCACTAGCAACCTATATCTGTCCTCTGTCAAATACAGTTGGAATTTCAGCTCTGAACAAAACCGTTCATGAGTTATTTAAGCAGAAGTCAAATGTGCGTTTTGTTTTATTCGACTCTCCTGGCCAGAATGAATGGAACAGGCATGCGGGACGAAAGAAACATACCATTTAAGCTAAGTACTTCCCACAACTTCAATATTTGACAACATATCATGAATGGTACTTCAAATAGGTGTTATTTTAAATAGATTGTTGATGGGCTATACATCTTGGTGAACGTCTGTTAACAACTTCTTACCGTCATCGTGAAGCGTGTATCTCGCGGTTATGGAAATATCATGCAATATGCCATTTTTTATAGTTAGAACAATATGTGTTCCCAATTATATCATGTTTCTATAGTGTAACATGCTATTTCACTGTGTCTTTACGTGGGTTAGGGCACCACACATCCAAATAAGTGCCCCTCATGACCCACAGGCCTTCAGTCTCCACAGGTTAACATGGCAAAACTTGACTTAACATGGCACCTTTTTTGCCTTTACTTTGTTCATAGCAATGCAGTAAAAAGTTGAGAATCATTATGAGTGCATACACCATAGGCACACAGGCTAACATGCAACCTCGGGTCAAGTCAGGTCAGATCAGTTCGTGTCACAGATATGGAGCGCAGAAAGGTCATTTTTCATCACTAAATAAAAAATGGCATTTATTTCCATAAATCACACACCACATATTTCTGTAAATTGCTCAGCCCCAGAGTATCCCTCCAACATGGCAATTATATTGCCCGATTCAGGACCGTCTGCCTTACACACACATGAAATGCATGTAGAGCTATGAGCTTGCTGTGGTGAGATACATGTATTTAAGGCTTTCAACAAGGTAAGTTGAAAAGGTGAGACGAGACACACAGGTGAGACACGCCGCTCCATCTTGCTTCCTGATTTTGTTTGGTTTTATGTAATGTATTTACTCTTTATTTACGTTAATTTTCGATAGTTTTTGTGTTATTCTTAGTCCTTTTTTTCGGCTTACAAGTCGGCTGATAACCTTAATGTTAACGTCAAGTTAACATTATTCCATTGGGCTGAAGAGCTTGCCATAACTAGCCTACCTTGAGCCTTGGGTCACGATCGATGAAACAACAAACTGTCACTGTCAAAATCCAAAAATGAGCTGCTGATCAGTAAGATCGCCCATGGCTTCAGACTGTTCTGTGCTTCCAGTGCTCTCCAGACTACAGTAAATCCTCCAGGTTGGTCAGTCTCACGCAAGTCATCTTTGCCCTTGGACATTTGTCAGCCGGTTAGATGCAACCAATTGGACTAATTTAACATGAATTAAATTGAACTTAAATTTTCTTTAAAAATGTGTTTTTCTTTTTTGTTTTTATTATTTGTTAATTTGTTTGTTGTCTGTCTTGTATGTCTTGGTGTCAGGGGCGTTTCTAGACTTTCAGGACAACCTGGGCTTAGCCCGGCTGGACCGGATGTAAATGTAAAGATTAGCTGAGGATTTTTTTTATATATACAGTACATAAAATGTGTTATTATAGTAGACAACAGACTACATTAGACTGCCCAAAGTATTTATTATTGAATTACTAGGTACATACACGTTTAAGTGTGAGGTTGCATGTAATGTATCATTAAGCAAATGTTCTGCACCTCCTTCTGTTGATCTCCCTTCTCTCTCCATCATCTGACTGCTCTTATGTTGTTTGATCTATGCCAGAGATCTACCAAAAAGACAGTAAAATGCTTGATGTTAAAATGGGATTGCACACACAGAGAAAGAGAGAGAAAGAGAGAACAGCTACCCTCTACAAAATCATGGAATCAGATCAGTGTGTGGCAAACCAACAAAAACATACTACATTGCAGGATACAAATATCTTTTGAGATTGCAATGTTCAAGCTCTAATTACAAATGCTTTGCTTATGCATAGGGCATTTGCATACATTTTAGTGGACATTTAAACACATTCCCATGGAACATGTTCATTCCCATGAAACTTGGGTTTTTTAATGCTGTTTTATGTTAATGTCATCAGCTTTGTAATCACTTTGATGGTTAAATGGCTCATTACAGGGTGAATGAAAGCTGTCTCAGCCCCCTCTAGATATTTAATGGTTTATAGTTTGTCACTGTTAAAACATCTCCCTTACGAAAAAAATCCTACATTGCAGGCCTGCTGTGTATCAAACCTGCAATTTTTTGCTATAGTGTTAGAGATTGTAACATCCTCGTCTGCTCCTCAGAACATCAGTACAAATGTTCAACAACGGGGGGAAAGCATTTAGCCCTTCTGGCTAAATTTAGTTATTTAGAGCTTAGTGTAATAAATCTCTCTCTCTCTCTCTCTCTCTCTCAAAACGAGCACTGAAATGTGTCGTGCTAATTAACCTGACCAGATGCCTTGCAGTTGCCTAATGCTTGCTTAGCCTACTAGCAGGGCTCAAAACCTATTGAATGGTGGGTGAATTTTGCCACTTCATTTGTCAGTGAAGATATTCAAGATAGTGAATGGTAGATATTCACATTTCAAAAAGTTAATTTTGACTCCTGCTTAGTGTTTACTAATGATAGCTTGCTAGCCAGCTAGCGATAGGATAGGTAAACAACACTAATAGCTGGCCTTTATGGAGTTGGTCGGACAGGACTAAGCTTATATTTCAGTTTGCAAACATGAATTCTTACCCTTCGCCTTTCGTTTGAAAAAGCCAAACAGTTTCAATTGTTTTTTGCTGGCCATGTCACGTCTGCTTTCTCAACGTACTGCAACCTATGATGCTGAACCACCCAGTGAGTTGACAGCAGTAATGTTAGTTGAGAGCACAGATCCACTGATCTCTGACCAGACCGCGAAGCGACTCTGCCGCTCTCCATCCACCCCCAGCCCTGCCCCGCCCGTTCTGCTTCTCCTTGTCAGTTTAGTGTTCGGGATTCCTTGTTCTAACAGGCTACGAGGGATAGAATGCACAACGAAATAAAAAAGTTAAATAAAAAAATTTTGGCTACCCGGGCTGAGCTCAATTTGGCAACGCCCCTGCTTGGTGTCATGGGTATGCTGGCGACTACACCGCTCCGTCCGGCATCTTTTGTCCTGTCTGTCTTGTATGTAGAGCGTTTTGGTGCAAAAATGCACTATATAAATAAAAGTGATTACAAGATTTAAGTGTATTTTTGTGAAAATCTTATGGTAGCCTATTTGCACAATGCATACTTGCACACTGGTATTTATGATATATGAACCTGACATGTATGAGTGTAGGCCCTACTGATTGATATTGGATTAATATTGATATTGGAGTTACTAATGATATGTGAACCTTGGATATATGAATATTGGTATGGGATGTGAGCATGGGACTAGAATTGAACTACACATGGACATTGTTGTTGATAATGTACAGACTCTGGATGTAATTTAAGTAATATTTGCACATTGGACTTTTACACTTTGGTAGATGAGTTTATTATTGAAGTGGAACCTACTCTTACATTATGTCTTGAATTTGAAAATTGTTGAGAATGTGAACCTTGGAAGTGATATATGTGTACATGGATATGTATAACAATGTGAATTTTAAATGTATATGCACTCAGGTTTTGGGCATTGTCGTGGGTAATGTGTGGACTATGGATGCAGAGGTCCAGGAAGCAGAGATAATGTCTTACACAGATCGCTGCCGTCCTAACAGCCACCCAGATATACAGGATATACAGGGCATACATAGCCAAATAGAGAGGGTGTCTTTACCAAGACTGTCAATTCTTATTCGACCCACGAGGGGAATTATTCGCAGCAATCTTATTACGATAAAAACTTCTTCGGCTAAGCAAATTCCTCCACAAACGCAACTTACATTTGCTTTACTCAATATTCGATCACTGTCGAATAAAACTGCCTTGGTTAATGAAATTATTACAGACAATCATATAGATGTTATGTGCTTTACTGAAACCTGGCTTAAACCAGACGAATACCTTCCATTAAATGAGTCTACACCTCCCTCTCATCTTAATTATCATGTACCACGCCACACTGGCAGGGGAGGGGGAGTAGAATCTAGTATCAATCTAGTCTTCTCACATCTCCCAAGCTTACACACAAGTTTAAATCTTTTGAAGTTCTAGTCCTAATTTTTTTACCCCCAGATTGGAAAACTAATAAGCCTGTAACTGTGGTCACATTGTACAGACCCCCTGGCCCCTACACTGAATTCTTAGAAGAATTTTCTGATTTCCTTTCCACTTTAACCATCCAAACGGAAAAAATACTTATATTGGGTGATTTTCAATATTCATATGGATAATGTGAATGATTGTCTCACAATTGCATTTCAATCCCTAATTGAACATGTTGGGTTCTGTCAAAATGTTAATTCACCCACACACCGAGATAACCATACTATTGATCTAGTCTTGTCATACGGCATAAGCATAGAGCAGTTAACAGTTCTGCCACAACACCCGACCTTAACTGACCACCATCTAATTACTTTTACAATGACATTACAAAATGCAGTACCCAATTTAGCTGAATACTACAGCCGCAGCCTGTCTGAAAAAACGAATGCAGACTTTCTAGAAAAAAATCTCGCTTACGTTTGCCCCCTTCCGGACCCATGTGGTTTCAGAAGGCCCTTTCCTTAATCCAACCGAGGTTGACTTGTTAACTGATAATGTGATGTACTCATTACGCTCAACCCTTGATTCAGTAGCACCACTAAAAAAGAGAGTAAGGAAACAAATAAGGCGTGCTCCATGGTACACCACACTCAAACAAGCAGCGCGCAAACATGAACAAAAATGGCGTACTACTAAATTGGAAGTCTTCCGCCAAGCATGGAAAGATAGCCTTATCACCTACAAAAAAGCACTCAACGAGGCTAAGTCAACTTACTATTCCTTGCTGATCGAAGAAAACAAAAATAATACAAAATTTCTCTTTACCACAATTTCCCGCCTGACGAAGAGCCACACTGAAGTAACCGAATCTATCCCTATATGCCTAAACAGTAATGACTGTAAAGATTTTTTCAATGACAAAATTGAAACAATTAGAGATAAGATTAATAACCAATCAGTCTCACCAAATATTCATACTCCATTGCTGAACGGTAGCGAAAACATAATTGAATCACAGATGAGACGGACAACTTTGAATTCATTTACACCTATCGACATATTAGACCTCACTTCCACAATTTCCTCATCAAAATCTACAACTAGTCTACTAGATTCTATCCCTACTCATCTTCTGAAAACTGCTCTCCCTTTCATGGATAATGCTTTGCTCCAGATCATAAATAACTCACTCGAAAATACTAGAAAAAATAGTGTCCAAACAAATTAGTGCGATTGTAGCCGGACGAGTCCTTACCTGGAGCATTGTGATAGGCTTTGTTGTGTCTCGCTCCTGCCCCACCTACTTCGTAAGTGGGTAATTGGCAGCTGTGCTCCATAAAAAGGAAGCGCGGCTATCCAGGGCAGACGTCTGCTTTGTCCAGGGACGACTCTGACCAACCTATCGCCTATCCCCGACGTTTGGCTGTAGTTTGTTCCACCATTTGCTCCAGTAACAGAAGTCGCTGCTAAACTACTGGCTGGATATTCTCACGGCTGCTCTTTCCCCTGGTGTGCTCATCAATTCCAGCTTAGCAACATCACAGAGTGTTGCGCTGTCCGGGCTCCCTACATCTGACGTTAGCTGTTGCATGGATCTGTATGGTATCCTGATGTGGTGACGGCCTTGCTGTTTTGTTCCTGTTTGGGGTTTGCTGTGTGGAGCGCCTTCCGCTTCTCTCTGTGGCCTTCCATCACTGCGTCTCTGATGCATGATTGCTAGCTAACCTGGTGGTGGCTATCTGCTTGGGCCTGTTTAGTGCGGACGTGCGTGTTTGTTGCATGAGTGTGCATGTGTGGGAGTTTGGTTTGCTTGCTGCTCTATTGATGCTCTGTGCTTTTCTCTGTATTTTGTTTTGTCTTATTTGTACTCATTTGTTTTTGTTTGTTTTCTACTGCATGTACTGTCAAGTGGGCTTTCCCTGTGTATGTTGCTTGTCTCTCCTGCTGGGGGCTGCATTGGGTGCATGTTGGAGGGTGTATTCTCCTCTGGTGGTGTCCATCCCTTATTGTGTGAGCTGTGTTAATTTAGATAAGTCACCTTTTCATTTTGATTTGCAGTGTGGTTTGAATCACAGATTTCGCCTCAGAGGCTTTGACATCTGCCCTCTACGGTAAGCCCAATCTAGTGTCAACATTGATCCTGACGATCTAGCATTACATGGTGTTGCTCTGGTATTGAAGTGCATGTACATTGATCCTGTTTTAAATAAATAAATTGTAATAGTTTTGTATTGTAATCTCACGTCTCTGCCTATTATTCAGACTACCAACTTGTGTGACCCTAGTGGTAAACAGGAAATTATCAGGTTAATTTAACGGGTAGGTTCCTGGGTAACAGGGTATTAGAACCTGGTGACTGTTTATATACAAGGTAGGCTACTGTCACACCTTCTTACATATGAATAAAATCCAAGAATTATATCAGTCTGGTTTCAGAGCTCACCACAGTACTGAATCAGCCTTAGTTAAAGTTTTTAACGACCTCCTCATTGCGGCCGATAATGGACATGTATCAATTTTAGTCCTCCTGGACCCATGGATCCATGCTTTTGTAACCTCAAGGATTGATTATTGCAATGCTCTGTATGCTGGCTGCAATAACACCTGTCTAAAGAGCTTACAGCTTATACAAAATGCAGCTGCTTATACACTCACTAGAACAAAAAAATATGAACATATTTCCCCTATCCTGGCATCTCTTCATTGGCTGCCTGTTAAAAGTCGCATTGACTTTAAAATATTACTTCTAACGTACAAAGCCATTAACGGCCAGGCACCAGAATATATTAAAGATCTTCTAGTCCCATATAACCCGCCCAGACCGCTACGATCACAGAATACTGGCCTTCTTGTAATTCCAAGAATCTCAAAAACTACAGTAGGTGGCCGAGCTTTCAGCTATCGCGCACCCCTCCTTTGGACTAATCTCCCTTCCTCAATTTGATTAGCAGACACCCTCCCTATTTTTAAGTCTAGACTTAAAACATACCTCTTTACTGCCTCCCATAGTTAGGTGTGGTGCGGTGTGGAACTTCAACCATCTCGGGGATTTTGGAATGGACCACCCTGCTGAGTCCTCGTGTGAGTGGCACTCAGGTATATCATCACCAGTCATCAACCATCCGTGTGCCTGGCCCTCCACTTACCCATCCCACCAGAAGTCCCATCCTTGACTGCTGTATTACTATCCCCCTACCTGGATTCCTGGCCCGTACAGCCCCATCACCTGCCTATGACAACTCTGCCCGGATTCTGGCCTGTCTGCTGACCCACCACTTGCCCCCTGACAACTTTCTTTCCTGGACAATTCCGACGCCGGACTATTGCACTTTCTCTCACTAAATCATGATTAATGCTTTATCATACCGGATACTCAATCATCCCACCTCTTTTAACTTTCACCTCAGGTGATTTAAACACCATGTCCTATTCTCCACATCTGACTGTCATATGCATTTGTCATTGTTTACAGACCTTACTGTCCGTATTGACCCTAGGCAGATGGGTCAGGCCCTTGAGTCGTGGATCTGCTCGAGGTTTCTTCCTATATGTATCTCCAATTCTAGGGAGTTTTTCCTCGCCCCTGTTACCCATGGGCCTTCTTTCTTTCTTCCTTTCCTTTTCTCCCTCTTTTCTTTTTCTCTGATTGCCTACATTCTGTAAAGCGCCATGATGCATGTGTAATGTTTTGGCGCTATACAGTATAAGCACAATAAATTGAATTGAAATTAATGTATGTGAACTTTGATGTGAGGACTTCGTGAGGACTTTGAGGACCTATATCACCTGTCGGTGGCATGTGAAGATTAAGAGTGAACCTGATGAAGCATTGGTGAAACGCGTCGTTCACTGAAAAATAAACCAGCATAGTAAATCCACCAGTGTGCTGCAATCATTCACTTTTTCGAATCTTATTGACGACTGCACATCACCAGCACCTGGTAATCAGAAGGCTTTGCATAGGAACTTTATCCTTTTTAATAAATAAAAGTGACTTGACTTGAAAAGCATAACAATACAGCATGATTTAAATTGTGCTTTTCACAAGCAAAGCTAACAAGCCAAGACACAGGTGTGCAAACACAGTGAAACACCATTTCAGCAACACATTGATTTGGAAATTCTATTATAATGGCAAGAAACATTTTTAGTCTCTTACAACAAAATGATATCTTTAATTATCTTTGATTATCTCAATATGAAGTAAATGATTTTGAAAATCATCCAAATGTAACAAATTAAAGTATGAAAAAATTCTTTATATCATGCAAATTGTACTAAATATCCCTGTGGATTCCTCTATGTTGTTTTGAACACTGAGGCACAGCAGTGAGGGGGTTGGCAGGAAGTTGCTGAGTCACTAGTATTATTCTGAATGTGTGGAGATGTGTGTGCGGGGATGAGGTCAAGGTAAATATGAACATAGAAAAGAGCGAGGATGTGGATGGGGGAGTGTGTATTGTTGTTGGTGTATGTATGTGTGTGTTTGGGAGGGTGGGTTAGGATGTGTTGGTCAGGGTGCTGTTCAAACACAGCCTTTGTCACCTGGGAAACTACACCAATTACTGTGAGGTACACAAAGACCACCGTGCCAATACACACACACACACTGAGATAACGTTTATTTGTGTGTGGGTATGTGTGCAGCAATGCAATTGTTTTTTTCTGCTAGGGATCATTTTTTTTCCCTTTCGTAGTGGTAGACTGTGTGTGTGCGTGTACGTCTGTGGCTGTGTGTGTGTGTGTGTGAGCGAGAAAGAGAGAGAGAGAGAGAGTGTGTGTGTCTGTGTTTATGTCCTTGTGTGCATGTTCGCTCGGCTTGGAATTTCATTACTGACAGGATATTCTAATTACGTGGCTGATTCTGTCACTGCAGCTGCCTCCTTGTGTTACTAACACTACATAGCCCACGCATTCATTAAAATCAAGATGCTGTCAGTAAAATGCAAATGAAGACAGAAAAACACACATGGCGTCACTATCGTCATTCAACACAAGACATGGTAACACACATTAAGTCATAACCTTGATGGGCTATAAACACACACACACTCACTCTCACACACACACACACAGTACCCATATACAGGCCTCTTCTGAACAAACAACCAATAGGAAATAAATGGAAATAGGAATGTGCAGGAAAGCTATGACATGGGTAATAACCTGATCCCAGACCAGAATGTGCCATTTGAGCACAGTACACATCTGACATCATATGAATGTCATTTACACGCGTCAATATTTTGAGAGCAGACATATATCGTAGGGGCTTGAGGGCATGTTTTCATGCAAGTCAATATAAATTACATTCACTTTTCCGTACCGTCTTTATTACGGCTACATGTATGGCATGCCATACGGTTTTGAGCACCGAATTTTCCTTCCTTTGGTCCAATCTGTCTTGTGAAAGAACCAATGAAGCATTTTCTGTTTTACTGAGGAGAACTTCATCGTCCAAATGGAGTAAACATATGGGGCACACAAGTGATGCTTGCCTGTTTCTCTGCATGTCTGGAAATGTGCCTTAAGGTGAACATGGTGAACATGGCCTTAAGGGCTTTACAATGTCAGTTTTATGGAGTGGAGATGAGAGGCACAGTCTTTGACTAAGATTCAAATTAAGAACTAGAGGCAAGCGCAGCCTCAAGGCATTGGTTCTTAAAAAGATACATAATACATTATCCAAAAGCAACACCATCAATACTGCATCAGTGTATGTGTGTGTGTGTGTGTTTGTGCATTAGTCTGTGTGTGTGTGTGTGTACGCACATATGTGAAGGATGTCTTGCTTTCCATACACAGCGGTTGTAGACGGACACTGAAGACACTCAGATTTTTAACAAGAGAACTTCATTTAATTGCTGCTGATGGCTTGGGGCTGTGCATAGAGAGAGAGTGAGAGAGAGTGTATGTGTGTGTGAGAGAGAGAGAGAGGTCGCTGATTACAAAAAAAGGTAATCAATGTAGCCAGCCAACCAGAGAGGGAACCACACAGTCCATGCTCTGGTCCGTTTGTGGAGGGCTGAGAGCTGAGTTTAGTACTCACGTGAGACACCCCATCAGCAGGATTTACTTCCTGCCTGCTATGACACTCTTTAACACATTCTTTTTCTCTCCTCTTCATCCCTTTATTTCTCTCCTCCTCTTCAGCTCTTTTTCTCATACTTTATTTGAACTCTTTCTCTATTTCCCTCCTCTCTTCTCTTACCCTACCTTCTATTTACCCCCCCTGTATTCTTCTCTCAGTGCAATTATTCCAATCTTCTTTATCTCTGCTCAAATTCATTTTAATATTTAAACAGCCGTGCTGAGCCTTATGAGCCAACCATGGAGAGATGTGAATATATGTGATTAAATATTGATGCCATAAATAAACAGTCTTTTATTTGGTGGTCTGCCATTATTATTAAATTTGGGAGGAGGGGGTGATGGGGAGAGCTGAGAAAATGTTAATGCTCATTTGTACTGCAAACATTACCCAAGGTCTGTCTGTGTGTTTGAAAGAAGGAGAAAGAGATTCATGAAAGATGGATAGAGTGTGTACTGTGTAGACAGAAAGAAAAAGAATAAGTGAGTGTGAGTGAGTGAGAGGGAAAGAGGAAAGGAAAGGTAATATGTAAAAGGAATAGAGTAAACATGAATGCATTTTTTAACCCTTTATCATTCTAACCCCTTCGGAAGTAGCTGACTCAGGGGGTTGGGAGGGGCTAGGGAAGAGTAGCAGAGATAGTTGAGGCTATCATCTTTTCCGCATTCACACGCACAACATACACATGCAAATACACAGCACAAACACAACACACATACACACACACACTTAGTTATTATGTTACTGGTAATCATAGATTTTTGTTTTCAACCCGATACACAAGGAGAGCTTTTTTAAAACAAATGGTTTTAGTCCAAGAGCATTAGCTCAAAATTGAGTCAAACTCTGAAAAAATTATTAACAAGCTGAATTTTTCAGGATATGTTCAGAATACCTTTAGGAATAACATACTAAAAGTCCCCGTGAATCCCCCTTGTGCTTTCGGAGATATTCAAGATGGCGTCCAAAATTGCCGCTATTTTCTCATACAAGGAATCCAAATTCACCATTGACACACTGCTAAAATTAAAGTTAACCAAGATTACAAGGTCAATGTGACACAAAATTCACATAGTGTACCCATTAAGCCCAGGCACCATTTAAGCCCATTTGTAACTTTGTCATTTTTTTTAGAAAAAGAGGGGCCTGTCTAATGCTATTCATTATTTTGTCTAATCACACAATGTCTTTATTATGCTTATCAGTTTTTCTTCTGACAAGCCAGCCTGGGGTAGTGGGACACTTAGTTAAAAGTTCATTTTCGCGGAGCATAACCCCACGTCACACCTACAACACACCCCCTTACCCTTAGATTCCCGTGGGAAAATAAAGAAAATACAAAAACTCCAAAAAGAAAAGCACAACTCATGTTTTGGGAAATTCAGGGAAACAACATTAACCCTAATACACTGCTTAAGGATTAAAATGTTGAGTGTACAAACTATATGTTTTCTGATTCATTTTACAAAAAAAAAATAAGGATTTGGATGGGTGAACATAAAAAAAATGCCTTTTTCCAAGGTGGGCTGAAATGGTACAGTGACCCAAAAAACAGTTAAAATAAGAATTCCTTGTTAATTCAGAGTTTGGCAAAAGAGGAATAACTATGATGGCAAAAGCAAGCAAATGTTTTAAAGCATATTTAGGCTACAGGCATTTCTGTATACATTTGATCATGTTTATAAACCATCTTAATGTCTATGAAAAATATGTGAACTTAGAAGGTTCAAATCTCTCATGTCGTGAGCGACTTGGGCGACAAAAACAGATTTATTATTTAGCAGCTGCATTTTACCAGTGACAAAAGTGATTTTGCAACTTTGGTAGCTCTTGTTCTGAACGCATAGTTAGACAACAATGAGACAGCATTTTTCCCTCTATAACCTTTATAATGTAATAGCACATAATATAATAATAATATATATAATGCTGATTTCATATAATGCAGCACCAATGCCAGCTTTACTAGATGATGAGGGAGAAACTGAAGAATCAACACCAATTTCTGATGATGAGGATGATTAATAAAGTGATTTATTATTATGAAATGTCTCCATTCAATAAACTAATGATGAACTTGACTTACTTACCCTAAAAAACATATATTTTGACCTTTTAATTACATTTGTATCAGGTTTTAAGCCCGAGATACGGAAAAATCTCCAAATGGCGGTCATTTTGGACGCCATCTTGAATATCTCAGAGAGCACAAGGGGGATTCACAGGGACTTTTAGCAAAGATCCTTGATTACTAGCAAGATAGAGCAATGTAATTCGTTACTATGGGAGCAAAACGGGACAGTTCCGGTCTGCATAAGTGGGAGTGTCACCTTACGTCACTAAATAAACTTTCACTCTTAATAAGCAATAAGAACATATAAACATAATTGTGTTCACAGTATCATTGTCTATAATCATGTCTGATACCAATGAATCATTCTTTAGGACATGATATAAATAATTGAATTAGTCATGTGTACCGAGCTAGCTAGCTAGCTAACGCTAGCTTAAAACGCCATACAAGTGGATGGGAGTAGCTATGGCAATACAGATATCGCTAACAAGTGACTAGTAGTTGAAGGACTTAAGCTTAAACTTAATATACTGTTCCAAATTCACTTGAGTATAAACTATCCACTTTAACTAATGTCAGTAATGTTATTCAGCTAGTTGTCATTTCAAAGAAATTACACTTCTCCGTTTAAAATGTTACCTTAGCTAAGAGGCTAGCTAGCATGCTAACAACTGGACAGTAACTGGCAGCAGCATGGTCTGATATTAAGTTATTTTATTACAAATCCGAACACTAAAAAAATTACACTTTTAGGCTTGAAATAATCCCAAACACTTACAGATTATGACAAAATGTTCGAAAAAACCCTCAACAAATCCAGAAAGACATAATGACCAATTTATTGGTAAAATTCCACAAGTCTCCATTGACATTAGTGCAGCGAGGGTTTACTCTGGTCTGCATAAAGGGGGATTTCCCCCCCTCCCCCTTGCAATAATCGAACGCGGAAATTGTCGAACGTTTGCGCGTCTCGCTCTGCTTTTAGTATGTCATTCCTAAAGGTATTCTGAACATATCCTGAAAAATTCAGCTTGTTACTAATTTGTTCCGGGTGTAACCCTGTTACTACTGGACTATTTGTAATATTTTAAATAACAGATGGCCATTTGTCACTTGATTAGTAAAATGGCAGGTTAGTATCTTTTTTAATTAATGTAGGGGTGTTTTTTAAAAAAGCTGACTGCCGTCTAGCATCTGCTGCTATCCTTTGTGGCTTGACACTGTTTAATAATAAGACATTATTGGGGGCCAAGCAGCGAAGCTGCGAGGCACCATGAGTGATTCTACGTATTCTTATTATTATTGGGGGCCAAGCAGCGAAGCTGCGAAGTTTTCTACGTTTTCTTATTGGGGGCCGCTTTGTGTTTGTTAGTTTTCTTATTATTATTCCTTTGGCATGGGAGTCTATGGCAGCCCATAGAACCGTCTGGTAAAAAGTTGTGAAATTTGGCACACTGATTGGGGACAGTCCCATGATTAATTTCACCAAGTTTCATGTCGGCACTTCGAGCGCTCTAGCGCCACCAATAGGCCAAAGTTGGACATGTGTTCACGCACGTAACTTCTGACCCGTTGGCCCGATTTGAAAAATTAGGTAAATATTGGAGTCCTTGGACCAAGACACACCCTATGACGTCATTTTCCGCCATGATGAATTTTCCGCCATTTTGGATTTCATCAAAAACACAAATTTTGTCCGATCGACACCAAACTTCACACACATCATCTACAGACCATGCTTTATTAATGTATTACTTTTTGTCTTTAGACTTCTGAGGGCCCTGACATTTAAGGAAGAAACTGGAATCCATGCATTTCCACTGAATTATTTTTGGAATCTGATCCCTTATCATACCTGTTCATTCTTACTCGTTGCTCGACTTATCGTGACTAAATTCAAGATGGCTGCAAACGCTAAACTTTGTGAAGATACTGTCTGTATAAATCATCTTGTAAGTAAACTACCAGTGCTTTTTCAAAGTTCTCAATGTCTCGTTTAAAATGTCAGGGCCCTCGGAAGTCTACCAATGAAGTGTGGAGATACATTGAGCCTCGTAAATGGGTGTAAAACAGTGATTTATTTGCATGGCTAGCCCGATGCTCAACGGAGTCTGTTCGTCCATTTCTTTTACTGTCTATGAGGCTGACCCAGACCAACTTGTGATGTCATCGTAATTGATTCAGCCGCCATATTGGATTTAATCAAAAACACTAAAAAGTTTTCAAAGATCACAAATTTCATCTGATCTTCATCAAAATTGGCACAGTCCATCTTCTGACCATGCCTAACAAAAGTATTGTTTTTTGTAGCCATATCTATAACCGTTCGCCAGTAACAGCCAATCGAAATCGACAGCGAAGCCGCCAAACAGGAAGTGAATTTATATCTCTGCAAGGTTTTCTCGTATCAAGACTAAACTTAGTACATGTGCTCAGGACCCAATTAGGAGGAGGCTCAAGAAATGTGGTACATTTTGACCACTGTGTGGCGCTATATTCACAGGAAGTAGGCTCATATCTCAGCAATGCTTACACATATCGAAACCAAATTTGGTACATGGACTTGAGACCCCATCCTGAGGACGCACAATAAATTTGGAGTCTTTTGACCATTAGGGGGCGCTATAATCACAGGAAGTAGGCTCATATCTCAGCAATGCTTTCACATATAGAAACCAAACTTGGTATATGGACTTGGACCCCATACTGAGGACACACAATACATTTGGTGACCTTTGACCTCTAGGGCGGCGCTAGAGATACAGGAAATTAGCTCATATCTCAGCAACGCCTTTACGTATCGAAACCAAACTTGGTTTATGGAGTTGAGACTCCATCCTGAGGACGCACAATGCATTTGGTGTACTTTGACCACTAGGGGTGCTATAATTAGGAAGACTTTCTCGTATTGACACCAAATTTGGTACGTTGACTTGTGAACACATCCTAAGGACCCACAGTAAATTTGGTGATGTTTGACCACTAGGGGCACTATAATTAGCAACACTTTCACCTATCGCAACCAAACTTGGTATGTGGACTTGGGACTACATCCTGAGGACACACTATTAATTTGACCTCTGGGGGCACTGCAATTAGGAAACATGCCTTTTGGCCTGGAGCTGCTGTTGTGCTTAGAATTAAAACGCACTAGTGGTGTCTGACAATACTGAGGTAGGCCCTGAGGTCGACAGAGGACAACTTGTGACATCAACGTAATTGATTCGGCCGCCATATTGGATTTAATCAAAAGAGACCATCTTCAGATCATGCCTTATCAATGCAGTGTTTTCTGGAACAATTGACCAAAGCGTTCGCCTGTAACAGCCAATCGAAATGTGCAAACAGGAAGTGAGCTCATATCTCAGGGAGGACGCTCAAGAAATTTGGTGACCTTTGACCTCTATGGGGGCATTTAAATCACAGCAAGTGTGATCATATCTCAGTCAATCTTATTTTTGATGTGAAACTGATGACAGCAAGTTCCATCCAGTTCATTCTAATGCGTGCTTGCAAGGGCGGGGTGGGGAGGGACGGGCAGGGGCGATTATTGGGGGGGCGGGCTGGCTGGGGGATGGGGCGGCAACACTCAGCCCTGGTTCAGCCCCACAAAATCAGTTATGTTTTTATGTGAAACTTGACCTTGTAACTCAGCCAATCTTGGGTTGTGCGTGCGTGCAAGGGCGGGGTGGGGAGGGACGGGCAGGGGCGATTATTGGGGGACGGGCTGGCTGGGGAAGGGGGGCGGCAACACTCAGCCCTGGTTCAGCCCCACAAAATCAGTTATGTTTTGATGTGAAACTTGACCTTGTAACTCAGCCAGTCTTGGGTTGTTTGGCTTGAACTTGCTGTGACTGCTTAATGCTTTATGTCTGATTCAACAGCATTGAGTTACATGGCAAATCTGGACTGCTGAACTGACTGCTTGGCCCCCTCATTGCTGCTTGCAGCTATATTTATTATTAAGTGTGCTTGCAAAGCATCACACTTATCGTTCTTCTTAAATTTTATTATTTTTCCTGTCTCCCTAATTTTTGGCCAGCTTCTGCGCCTAGGCCCTTTGAGACAGAGACACCGTTCCAACTTTAAAAAGTTGCATGCGAAGATGACGTCAAGTGGGCGTGTCGTTCGTCCGCCATATTGGATTGAACAGAAAGCGAAACTAAATTTTCACAGGTCACAAATTTGGTTCAAACGCCACGAAACTTGACGTACATTATCCTTGGACCAAGCCTCACAAAAGTTACTAGAAGGATTTTTGATTTTCGGAAGCGTTTGCCCGTCACAGCCAAACGAAATCGGCAGCGAAGCTCCGAAACAGGAAGTCGTCCATATCTCAGGAACACTGTCACATATCGATACCAAATTTTGTATATGAACTCGGGACTCCAATGTGAGGGTGCATAAGCTAAATAAAACATTACAAAAGTTTCCAGCATTTGGCAAACCACCCACAGGTATTTGGTAACTATCACCTTTCACCTTTGCAGTTGTACTTCTATCACAATGCCTTCCAAGTATACACAATGTCTCTGACCAGCCTTGCCCAGCCATCAATTCCTTGCTCTGCCATGGGTGTTTATGGACTTACAAACTGAAATAGTAAGGAGAACATTAGCTATTTGTTGCTGACGTAGTACAGTTATTTGACGGTATTCAAATTTAATTTTTCATTATTGTTAAATATCATGATGGGAGAGTATTATTAAAATGTTACAAGTATGAAAATTCATATGTTTACAGGCATTTAGGTTTTACTGTGTTGTTTTGTTGTAAAGACATGCAAGGCATTCTGGGCCATGTAATAAACAGTGGTTGGCAGTGGTCGTTCCATACGTATTAATATGAAATAAACAGCTATCTCTGTTACAAAAACGAGCTGGTAATCGCTCATTGAAGAGGGAACTATGATAAAAAGATTGTTTTACCGTACAGTAAAAAGTTGTGAAATTTGGCACAACGAAGCCGCCAAACAGGAAGTGAAGCGATATCTCAGCAATGTTTTCGAGTAGCAAAACCAAACTAGGTATATGGGCTCAGGACCCAATCAGAAGGGCGCTCAAGAAATGTGGTAAATTTTGACCACTAGGGGTGCTATAATTTGCAACACTTTCTTGTATCGACACCAAACTTGGTACCTGGAATCGGGACCACATCCTGAAGACGAAAAATATATTTAGTGAGCTTTGACCACTAGGGGCGCTATAATTATCAACACTTTCTTGTATTGACACCAAACTTGATATGTGGACTCGTGACTACAACCTGAGGACGCACCATACATTTGGTGCTGTTTGAGGTGTGCGTATATGTGGGGAGCTATTGGGGTGTGTGGGGGAAGAAGTTTATCTGTGTATATGTGTGTGTGTATAATGTAGCAACATTGGGTTGCCATGACAACTCCTACTCAACTGCTTGGCCCCCACATTGCTGCTTGCAGCTATATTTTATGTAGGGCAGTGGTCCCCAAACTTTTTCTTCTGAGGGCCAGCTCACTATGCCTGGCACTAAGAGAGGGCCAGAGACTCGGAGTATATCAGTAACCATCAGTGTTGTGCGTGAACGAGTTCAAAAGAACGCGTTCATTGAACACGCTCATTTTTTCGTGAACGTTGAACTGAACGCAACACATTTTTTAATAAAGAACTTGAACGTGAATTAGTTCACATTATGTGTCATGAACGGCAGACATCACTGTAAATGAACGTTGGAATTTGTTAACTGAGTGACATCTGTTTTTCTCTTTTGAAACGCTAACGCGAGAAAGTTCCTCCCTCCTGTATTTCGCTGGTGCCGCTTAAATCATGTATCACCAGACAGAAATGGTTTTGACATTGTGTGCGCAATGCATTGCGGGCAACGTAGTGTCCGGCTGAAAATAGTTGAATAGCATACTGGCTTCCGAACAACGTTACCCGTGATGAATTGCAGCAGAGCGGGTTAGGCATAGCAACGCCGCGTAGCAGGCAACGACGAAAGCGCCGAGGGCTGGATTTCATTGCACTAGTATAGTATAGAACTGGTCTAGCTTGTCTGTACTGCTGCAAGTTTTATCACCTGGTAAGAAACCCACAATTGCAGTGTCATGAGCAAATGTCTAATGAGCAGCTTCAAAGAACGTGTAGTGATTTCTAGCTCGTAGTGTGAAAAAAAGTATTTATTTAAATATCTCACGAAAAAAGTAAAATTAACTGAACTTTGAACTAGTTCAGAATTAAAATTGTGAACTTTGAACGTGAACTGTTCACTTTGAGCATGTATGAACTGAACTTGAACTAGTTCAGAAAAGCTGTGAACTGGCACAACCATAAATAGCTTAGTGCTGTGAACAACAACAATCTACCTTAGTTGAATATTCCATTACATTTAATCATAGGCTACTGCAATTTAATACCATTGTTAGCTGTGTTTATATTGCCATCATGCCATGTAAAATGTAGCTCAAATGAAATGAAATAAAATGAATACTAATAAAAAGACTTTATTAGCAGGGAGTCCCAAAAGTATATCTTATTTAAAATGAACTCTGAACTCTGTGTCTTTGCATACACAGCTCAAGTTGTGAACAAGCAATATCCTACAAATAATTTAAAGTTTTTAAACTATGAGAGTTTTATGAAGTGCTGGCAAAAACATCTGGAATGACCACCATTCTAACTTTCACTCACCTGATGAGAACTTTGTGAATTGTGAATTTGGATCAAGTCCCAGAAATATGACTTGAATAGAGGTTAGTTAGTTATAAACAATGAATTGATAAACTTTTAGAATACTTTGAGCACGGATGCAGTCAGCATAGGCCTCTTACATTGTTTGCAGGTAGGCCTACATTTCATTCCGTTTTCAATGGTAAACGCGAAACAGCGCCAAAACAGCCACCAGTGGACAAAAAGAGTATTACACATGTACTGTTAAGACCCGCCTTAGAGAATGAATGGGGGAAATTACGGATGTTATAGTTTGACGATGTCGTACTCCCCTGCGGGCCAGATGCTATATACCACGGACATGTTTTGGGGGGCCACCCAAAATGAGGTGGCGGGCCGTAGTTTGGGGACCACTGATGTAGGGTGTTTACAGGTGGTGGCAACTCTTTCTGTAGCACTTTCTGTAGCATTTACTTTACTGCCTTCACCATGAAACCACTCCTCTCTCCCTTATTCTGTAGTTTGCAGTCGATGCTTTTGCCTCACATTTCATCCAGTGAGTGTTCAACGCTGCTCTGGCATTTATGATCATTAGCGAAGCCATTAGCGCAGTTAGAATGCTTTACACCATTGAGTAGAACACAGGTTGAATGCCTGATTTAATCATGAGGCTTAATTTTAAACAAAACACAGTAACAACACCCTCATGGTGACGCACACACTAACACAGACACACACACACACACACATAGTCTTGCATCATGAATCACTTTTTTTCTTCCCCTTCAAATGCTTCTATCTCAGTGTGCAGAGATTTTCCTCGAGTTTATGAATTCCTGAGAGCCCTGGAGTGCCAGACTCACAGCCAAACATGACAGGTATCTCTGACAGCCATGGAACACAGGCAGCGCTTTACATGTACTATAAATATATTTATGTTTTTTTTTTTATATTTCCATATCGGAAGTTTGGGGCGAAAAGGGAAGCCTAAAAATAAGGAAAATCAAATGTTGGTTTGGAGCTGGTATTGGAATCTTGGCAAGGAGTGGAGGGGTCAATTTACAGGTTACCAAGGATCACGAGGGGCACTGTCGTCATAGTTACAGGGGTTGACATCACTGGCATTGTTGCCGTGGATGCTGAATTTGACGGGAGGGATGTCACGGGCATCACCAGCAGAAGCCATCAAAGGTGCTGAGGCGTGAACGCAGGTCAGGCTGCCCAGAACTCTGCCAAGCTTAGGAGGAAAACAAGCCTGCTGTTACAGCAACTGCTGAGACATGTAGAGGTGATGTGTGTGTGTGTGTGTGCGCTCGGACACACACCTGACACACATGCCAGCTGGATTGCCTGGCTTTTTTTGTTTGTGTATGCATGTGCATGTACACGTGTACATGTTTGATTTGTTTAAGACTGGTGTCCTGTGTCCATTGCAAACTCAGATTAGAGGATGCATATTCACAGACTTTGAAGAGGTTTGGAAGGGGCTATATTTATTGCATGTGTCTGTCACTGTGTGTCATCATGCATTTGTCGAGATTGTCTCCCACCGCCCTGAACCAACTGAGTCACTGCAGTGCACAGAGCTGTTCTGACAGTCACACAGTGCCTGTCACTCAACAACACACACACATACACACACACCTGAAACATTTCTTTATCCTCTCAGTGTTTTGTTTCTGAATGTGGGTACACACACACAAGTACATACACACACAGACACACAAATAGTACATGCCCAAACAGGCACATATAGTGAGATGTCTGAAATAGATTGCTAGTTTATGTAAAAAGTCGTTTGACCCCAGTGTCAGTCTGCGGTGAAGGAAATTGTGATGGCTTTCCATCCCTTTCCAGTGACCTACAGAAATCTAGGGATGTAGAGTTTGTTTCTGCTTAGGTGTGTGTGTGTGTCAACTGACAATTTGCTCAAACCTCTGTATTTACAATACCTACTTTGAGTGCATAAGAATGTTTACACTGATAATTACAACGGCATAGAGTGCACTGCAAGTTCCCTGATGGTGCACTCATAATGGTCTAAAAGTTGAATGAAGAGCACTGGACACTCTTCACCCTCATAGTCTGGACCAAACATTGAAAAAAGTATAAGTATAAATACTTTTTTGATCCCGTGAGGGAAATTTGGTCTGTGCATTTTAACCCAATCGGTGAATTAGTCAAACACAAACAGCACACAGTGAACACACAGTGAGGTGAAGCACACACTAATCCCGGCGCAGTGAGCTGCCTGCTGCCGGCAACCCTCCGGTTACAAGTCCAGAGTGCTAACCAGTGGGCCACGGCTGCCCTGTAAAAAGGCCTCAGAAAAGAGGCAGTAGGCATTTTTGAGGAAAAGTTGTTATACAGCATTTTTAGATAGTTCAAAGGGTCCTTAATACAAATCCACCATATAAATTTTTTTTTAGGTCCCAAGTTTCTCAGAATTTTCCTTCAAAAATGGATGCCTTGCTATCAGGCGAGAAAATACTGGTAGATAGGTTAAAAATGTAAACCTTTATGGATCACCACAAAACTTTCCCAGTTTGTCACGTACACTAAGACAAGTATTTTTTGTATTACAAGTTTTCTGAAATGTAATGTTTAAATATGCAAATGAGGCTTAATCTACTGAAATATGCGCTAATATGCACAAATTTCCAAACTTGACACGTACACATTGGACGAAGCATCAATTGCATTTTTGAGGAAAAATTGTTATACAGTTGTTAGACAGTTCAAAGGGTCCTAAATACAAATCCACCATATAACATTTTTTTTAGGTCACAAGTTTCTCAGAATTTTTCTTCAAAAGTGGATGCCTTGCTATCAGGCGAGAAAATACTGGTAGATAGGGTAAAAATGTAAACCTTAATGGATCACCACAAAACTTTCTTAGTTTGTCACTTACATTAAAGGGGTGATAGAATGATGATATAGGGTATTTTGTGCTGGTCCTTAAGGTCTCTGAATAGGGTGTGTAACATTGGTTGGGCTGAAAATGGCATATGTGCTGTTCTATGCGCCCTAATGCAAGCCTGGTAAAATCCCTAGAATGAAACGAGGTTTTCTTCCTTTTATGGTATGCTCATGAATATTTAGATGACCTGCGTGCTGATTGGTTGGAGTACAACGAGCGAAGCTCCGGAGCAAAGACGCAAACATGGCCGACAGCACTCACTGAAACAGCCAAGGTGGAAATACTATGGAGACATAGGTGTTGAACAGCATATTTGAGCCTGAATCAGAGGAGGAATCTGAAATAGAGGAGCAACCAGTCGCCCATAGATTGGAAATGACTACTTCAGAGTGGTAAGTTGTCATTTACTTGAGTTTGCCACACGTAGCCCAGTTAGCTAGCTGTAATACTCGCACGTTAATGTTGTAGACTAAGCTAAACATTGTATTAGGTTCATTTTTAGCATTGTAAGCAACAGAAGTTATTAATTTGCACACAAACAAATGTTTTACAACTTGTACCCTTGTGCAATTTTTGTCAAGATGTCCAGTTAGAAGCTAGCTGAAAAGTTCGTAGCCAGTCGTGGGCAGTTCAGGCTATGCTGTAGTGAAAGGAGTGCTGCTTGCAAGGAAAGTACTCGTTTTAGTCAGTAAGTATATTCTCCTGTTGAATAGGTCATCTGATTAGGAGTTACATACATTATTGTAGTGGTAATATGCGATCTTACAACAGGACATCCAGTTAGCTGGGCATGAGCTCTGTGCAGTTCGTAGGCTATAACGTTATGGCTGAAGTGAAACTAGTAACCTACTGCTCGCGTCAATGAAAATATTACGTTTGTGTCAGTAGGTCTAATGTACTCGTGTAACTACTATCCTGCTGATTAAGTCATCTGATTATTGAGATTTTTACGTTCTTTCCATGTAGTAATGTATGATCTTACAAGGAGCTCTGTGCAGTTTGTAGCCTATGGCTGAAGTGAAACGAGGTCAACGAAAATATTACTAGGCCAATTTGTGTCAATTCAAAAACACTTATTTATCCCCAAGGGGCAATTTACATAGTACAATGGAGTAGAGTACAATAATCAAAAATCTTATAAATATCACTGTTTAAAATACAGTATCTTTAACCAATACACATTCATTATTGGTTCAGCATATTGCAAAAACACAGTTTGATCAACACCACAAAATGATAAACTTTATTTTTTTTTTCAACAATCGTCCAGTGATACTCTGATGTAAAATATTAAAAAATAAATAGAAAAAAAAAATTGCTTTCCCACCCTGTTCTCGTTGCAGGCAATGAAGTGAATTGGCCTACAGGTCTTTTGTGAGCAGGAGCTGGGGTTTCCTTAGAAGAAGCGTCCGTGTCATGATCCCCTTGTGTGTGGTGCTACGCATATGGAGGGAGCTTCCAGATACTTCAGGGCAGTACGTTGGATTCAGACCCCTTTTCGACTGAACCGTGACACATGTTCAGCAACAGCATCCTCCATGGAAGGTCTGTCAAGCTGAGCACACAAGTCCTGGGGCACAGGAATCCACTGGACGGCATCCCAATAAGGAAGAGGGTCTTTGATGATCTCGAAGAGGACAAGAAAGAGGACTTATATTGGATACTGTAATACAGTGCATTGTAGACTGTATACTGTACAATAAACAAATTGTATGGCCCTGAACATTGTGCTTTGTTTACAGTACTGATGATGATTTCGACACCAGTATAGCATCAGGTCTAAGACAGCCTGTTGTGTGTGAATCGATAAGTTCTTTTTAGTGCCTATACTGTTGCACATTTTGATTTGTTGTTTGTAATAAAAATATATATTTTATTAAACTTACAAATTGTTTGGCAAGTCTGTACATAGTTTCTCCTTGGCTGTCTTCTGTTGTGGGGACTCAGCATTCTCATTGAAGTGCATGGCTGCTAGATAAAACCTAAACCAAACAACAGAAATGTTGTAACACAAGGTTAAGAAAACTGCCTTCGGTGAAATGTTTTGCAAATTAATAACGGAGTGTTGAACTTTGCAGGGATCTTCTGGTAGAAAAACATTATCCATGCCCCACGAACTTTTAAATCCTTGGGAAGACTATGGAAAGTCTCCGCTTTCTTTGTAGCCTAAGTTTCAGCCTGGAACACTGCATTTACGACTGTGGCTCATTTTCAATTTCCTTGAAGAACTGTCTGCTTTATAATTCCTGTGGAAGTAAACGAGCAGGCAGCTAAACTAGTGTTTGTCTCATCTTCGCTCTCCATTCACGTTCCTGGGCTCAGAGCACCAGTGGGCTGGTCTGTATGTAAATTTTGAGGCGTGACAAATGTACAGGCCAGAGCCAAATAAGGTACCACCCCGAGTTTCGTAAACTTCGAGACTTCGATAGGATTCGCCCGTTTTATGGCGGGAGTTTCGAATTGTGAGATTTACATAGGAAGGAGGTGTCGGTGGGGGTTTGAAGTTCTCTGTATATGTCCATTTCACCCACTGAACTATCGCTATTCATCTATGACAAAGTAAACTCGGTTTTGCATTCTATGACCCCTTTAAGACAAGTATTTTTTGTATTACAAGTTTTCTGAAATGTAATGTTTAAATATGCAAATGAGGCTTAATCTACTGAAATATGCACTAATATGCACACATTTCCAAACTTAGGCTAGGGGTACTATACTAAATACTAAGGCGGCTTGACACAACTTCACACTTTGCTTGTACTATTATCAGGCAGGCTTCCTACATATGAACTCGAGCATTGTCTTCCGGTTGTTGCCATAGGTAAGGTCCAGTGTTGTTATTTTAAGGAAACTTCTTCTAGGCTACACAAACAATGTTCCCAATGCTCGAGTTCATGTGTAGAGACCCTGGTGATACTACGAGCAAAGTTTCATGTTGTGTTGAGCCTTCTTAGTGTTTTAAAAATAGTGATTTTTATGCTATTATAGCAGTGCCCCTAGCGCTCCCATTCAAAAAGCGAATAGTTTGGCCAGGGACCAGATGATAACTACATCCATAGTGAAAAGACAAAAGGCAGAATGAAACGGGACAATGCAGATGAAGATGCTTTGCTTGCAGTCTTGCAGAGGTTTGGCCTTTTCTCTGCCAACCTGTCCCCGACCATGCAAAAGGATATTGAAAGCGAGCTGTTGACAGCACCACAGAAATGTCAAAGTCAATTAGATACATTTGTTGTTGAGAGGCTGTTGCCATCTGGGGGGGGGGGCGTTCAGGGACAAACTTAAAAAAAAAACAAGTATTTAACGTTTGCGTCTTTGTTTGAAGTTAAGAAGTCAGATCCAAAAACTGGAAAGGTGAAAACTGTCAAGGCAGTGACTCAACTTCCTGGGATGGAAAATGGAGGAAAGTTCACTTGTTCCTCAACTCATGTCACTACCTCCGGTTCCGGATGCTTGTGAGGAGTTTATATCCTGTGGTTGCACCAAAGAATGCAAGACAGCTAGATGCAGTTGTCAGCCTAACCCATGTACTGCTGCTTGCAAATGCAGAATGTCATGTGATACTTGTATGAATCAATAATAAGTAAAAAGTAATGATATCTGTTTTTTTTTTTTGCCCCATTCATACGGTGGTGTTTTGAAAGTGTGAGGGACGCATATTGTTTCAGTACAAAATATTAAGAACTGGTACCCTAATGAATATGTTATATAGTGGATTTATATTCAGGAGACATTGAACCTTCAAAATATCATGTATAACAACTTTTCCCCTCAAATGGCTTCATCCAATGTGTACGTGTCAAATTTGGAAATTTGTGCATATTAGCGCATATTTCAGTAGATTAAGCCTCATTTGCATATTTAAACATTACATTTCAGAAAACTTGTAATACAAAAAATACTTGTCTTAGTGTACGTGACAAACTGGGAAAGTTTTGTGGTGATCCATAAAGGTTTACATTTTTACCCTATCTACCAGTATTTTCTCGCCTGATAGCAAGGCATCCATATTTGAAGGAAAATTCTGAGAAACTGGGGACCTTAAAAAAAATGTATATGGTGGATTTGTATTAAGGACAATTTGAACCATCTAAAAAATAGCTGTATGTAACCCCTTCTTAACGGGTGTGTGCATAGGCACTAGTTACAACACATAACACAACACATGGCGCAAACAGGATCCTGAAGGTCTCAGCGGTGGAATGGTGAGCTGGCTGAGATTCCTGAATACCAGTAGGCTAACAATTAAGTACAATCAAAGAATTAAATAGCGCGGTGCCTCCACTGTAAAAATACTACACTTACCTTATAGCTCGTGTATAGTGTGTTCCTACAGAATTTAAATAATCAATGTGAAAATACTATAATACTATGTGAAAATATGTGAAAATATGTGTAATACTAGTGGTGAATGTAGTTAAATGAAATGACCAATACACCCTGTAAATAATCTAATATAACAATACAACATTTATTCACTAATAATAATAATAATAGGAATGACCTTTATAATAAACTTCAATGTGAAGCAACAAGGAATCAACACCCTGACAAATATACAGCGGAGTGAAAGTGAACAATTCACTCTGAGTGGAACAGGCTGAACCCGAACGTTAACGTTCAGACAGTAAGGCTAAATACACTGTTAGCTTAAGCTAAACAGTTCCCAGTGTGAAAGACAGACAACAATACAATATACATATCATTCAATCACAACAATATACAAATCACAAAATAGTATCATATATCATATGATGCAATAACCCAACCCAAGCGCTGGCCGTTGGAGCTCGTTGGTGCACTGAAGCGAAGTCAGCTCTATGAGCTGAAGGCAGGGTAGCGACCGCTACAATGCCCATCCGACTCGCCGGTCGCTCGTGGCGAAGACCGAGTGTGTGTGTGTGTCAGTGTAAGTGTACTCCGCTAAGCGAACAGTTTTCACTCCACTCAGCCAAACCGACGACCATTGTCCAGGTGCAGGCGGAGTCAAGCAGCTGCCTTGAGCTAGCCAACGTAGCAGCGACACCAGCAGTAGCAGGGCGGTTGGTCCTCCGGTGGGCTCAGCACCGGCGGAGAAGCAGTCGTCCTCGGGGAGGTGTAGCTCCGGTGGGCCCAGCACCGGAGGTATAAACAAGTTCGTCTCTGAAAACTGCAACAAGAGCTAGAGTAGCTAGTAGCTACTAGGTCCAATGACAACAGTGTAACAGTATTTTATAGTATTTTACAAACTAGTATTTTATTGACTGTCTATGCACAATTTCAAAAAAAAATTTTGCTGCTCTTATTTTTTTTTCAATTATTATATGTGCCCTCTTATTCACTTATTTACTTACTTTTTTGCTTGAATGTTATGTTGTCTGTGGACTTAAAATTGGTCAAATATGTCTTGTCTTCACCGTGGGATAGTGAGATCTCTTTGTATGTCTGGAACATGTGAAGGAATTGACAATAAAGCTGACTTTTGACTTTTGACTTTTGACTTTTGAGCTAACGACCTGTAGCACTAGCAAAACAGTAAGCTCAAGTTGAACAACAACCCGACGAGAGACACAAAGTCAGTCCACTCCAAACCGATCACAATGAACGTGACCCACTCGCACAGTTCACCGTTCGTGGGCCGGGGTACATAAAAGCACCGCTAAGTCGCCACCGAACAGCACTGACAGGCGGAGCAGAAGAAACAGTGACCTCTCTTCACTCCGGGCAGACTGGAACTCCTGAGCCTTCTCTTCTCTGAGGAGATGGAACCTTCACATTACCCGCGATTTCGCGGGTATAAAGAAATAACAAATAATCATTGGCGGAGTATAAATTTCAAATAAAAGCAAAACAGACAAAGACATTTGATTGGTTCACACACAGAATGTAGTAAATCACAGTAGTAAGTAAGTTACAAAGCATTCTGGTACATGGAGTAAATACAGTACAGGTTATTAAATTGTCAGCTTTTACAGGTGCTTACATTTCCTTGGACGAAATGTTCCTCACAGTAACCAAAATGTGTCTACTGAGCACAGCAGAGACTGGATGAACTTCGGGCCTAACCTCAAGCTCAGGGGCAGACACACCATCAGTGGCAACAACCTGGTCTACAAGCACCAAAGATTCATTCAGCTTACCAGGAAACTTAGGCAACCCTGAAAGCTGTAGCACCTGTCCAGGCTTCAAGACAACGGGCTTAGACTTTGTGAACCACACCGTACCATGCTTATCTACATCAACCTGTGAGACACCAGTGTACTTAATGGACTTGAAAGCCTCTTTTATCACAGGGTGTATGGTTAGAGTGCTTAGAAAACAGTCTCCAGCCTGTTCTCTGCAAGACTCACTCAACTTTTTCACCAAGTGAGTGTTTGTGCCAACTAAAATGGCTATCCCCTCTTTTGTCTGCGGGTCAGGACACACAAGCGCTAACGTGTCTACCACCTGAGGCACTCCCGTGACAGACTCCGTGAACTCAAGCCTGAGAGACAAGTATCCGTCATATGGGTATTTGTGAGAGCTCAAACCCCATATTTCCAGATTTTCCACTGGCTGCAGTGGCAAATGCTTCAAATACGCTTTATAAAAGCTGCGATATAAAATAGTGACCTGGGAACCACTATCCAGAAGAGCTTTAGCATAAATTCCCTCTATCTGAACAGGCACCTCAGCAGAGGGCCCCACTAATCCAGCCGGCAGGTGTGACTGGCTGACTTTACTTGGAGGTGCTCACTGAGCAGACCGTGTTTTGCGTGACGGTGCACTGCGCCGTTCATGCACTGAGCTCCGTCCTGCCGGCGACCTGGTCATTTTAATCAGCTTCTGATTTACCGATCTCAGATTCTCAGAGTCAGTACAAACGTCCTTGCCATGGCCATCTTTGCCACACTTAAAGCAAAATTTGCCAGGCAGAGGAGAAGCTGCAGAAGACTTGGGCTCGCTCAAGGAGACAGCCGAGACAGTGGGCTCTATGCTCTGGCCCACAGCATGCTGCATGACTGGCGTAGTAGCCGGAGCCATGGTAGTAGCAGTCAAAAGTTTTGTCACTAACAATGTCAACTCTTTAACTTCATTCCTCAAACTATCTACCTCAGACGTCACCGGAGTCACAGACACTTGGGAGACAGCAACAGTAGTGGTCACAGGGACCCGGGGAACAGCAGCAGTAGCAGCCACAGGAACTGTTGCACTCTCTCTCACACCTACCCCATGCTCCTCTTCTCTCACTGCTCGCATCAACTGAGAAAAGGAAGGCGGAGCTCTCAAAGTGTACGTCACCCGCATGCGCAGAGCCACTACGTCATCGGTGAGTGCACCTTTAAATAGCTGTTCCCTGCGTGCATGATTCAGGCCTGCAGCATCAATCCCTCCTCTCAAAAGAGCACGATGGAGAAGCTTGTCCAAGCGGTACAAGAAAGCTGAAAGTTTCTCTCCATCTTCCTGGAAAGTATGGCGAAACGAGGTCATAAGATCAGCTCCACTCTCAGTGGACCCATAAGAAGTGTCAAGAGCGGCTAAGTACTCAGTAGCAGTGGCACAGGGATTACTGACCTTCAAGAACCGTATAATGTCTGCAGCAGGCCCACGCAAACTCTCAACGATGCGTTGCCTCTTTTCAGCATCATTACACTGCCATTCCGTAATCATCAGATCAGCTTTCTCCATCCAGACATCATACTCTTCCTCACCAGGGGGGACAGGTCTCAATCCTGAGAAAACCCTCAGTTTCCTATAGCTAGGCATATACAATGCACGGTTACAGCAGTCAACAAGCTTGCCTATGGCAGTTACCAGATCAATACTGACATCAGGGTTAGAAGGCTGAGGGTCCATAAAAACAGCTTTCATATCACCCATTGACTTGCCCTCCTGCTGTAACAATGCCACCAGCTTGGCCTCAAACGTATCCCCTTCAGGCACAGGGTTAGCAGGCAGGCTCAACTCAACAGCCTGACTAAGGTCCATATTAAATTTTACAGAGCAAAAATATCAATAGCTGAAACCTAAACACTAATCAAATACAAATTACCTACTGTTTTGGTAAACAGAGTCATCCCAGCGGTGCCTCCATCCAATGATGGAGTGATATTGTGTGATAAGGTGTGATATTGACCTAAAGTGTATTGAAACATGATACCGAGTGTGAACGTATGTCTCATAGCCCATCTCGGCTTGTCCCCTGCACTCCAAAATCTGGCGCTAGTTAGCCGATGCTACCAACAGCTTTTTCAATAGTGGTGCTTCGGCATCGGGCTAGCCATGCAAATAAATCACTGTTTTACACCCATTTACGAGGCTCAATGCATCTCCACACTTCATTGGTAGACTTCCGAGGGCCCTGACATTTAAAACGAGACATTGAGAACTTTGAAAAAGCACTGGTAGTTTACTTACATGACGATTTATACAGACAGTATCTTCACCTACTACTGTTAATGTGATCGCTTCTGAATTTGAAATGATAATGGCAGCTCTCAATAGTTTTGGTGCTACTATGGATACTCATGGGCAAGCGCTTATTTATCAGCAACAGACTCTAGCCCGCCATGACCATCTTCTTCAGCAGCTTGTTCAGTCAAAGCAGAATCCTGGACCCACGCCACCTGGTGGAAACCCAGGGCAGCCCTTACCCTTTGTTCCGCCGGACCCGCTTCAACCCGTATCACCGCCACCTCCACATCATGGCACTGAGCCACGTCTACCGGCTCCTCAACGATACGATGGCAACCCAGGTGGGTGTCGCGGTTTCCTAACACAATGCCAGTTGTCTTTTGAGCTGCAGCCCACTGCTTTCCCTTCTGCTAGGTCCAGAATTGCTTATATAATTACCCTCATGACTGACAAGGCTTTAGGCTGGGCCACAGCAATTTGGCAGAGACAGGGTCCAGAATGCTTGGATATCATTCTTTTCACTAATGAAATGCTGCGGATTTTTGACCAGTCTGCCTCGGGCCAAGAGGCAGCTAAGCAACTCTTGCTGCTCCGCCAAGGGAGGGACAGTGTTTCCAATTATGCTATTTCTTTCAGAACTCTGGCCACTGAAAGTGGCTGGAATGAGACTGCCCTCATCTCAGCTTTCTTAAATGGCTTGTCTGACTCATTGAAAGACTGTTTAGCTGCAACTGAGTGCCCCAATGATCTTGAGGCCATCATCTCCCAGTCCATCCGTCTGGATAATCGTCTCCGAGAGCGTCGTCGGAACCATACCAGCTTCCAGAGCCAACCTGTGCCACTAAACTCTTCCTGGAACCCTCCTACTACCACTGAGACCACAGAACCAATGCAGATTGAACGAGCACGTCTCTCGCAGGCAGAGAGGGACCGGCGACGAAGAGAGAGGTGTTGCATCTACTGCGGCAAATCAGGCCATTTCAGACTTTCTTGCCCTGAACTTCTGGGAAAAGATCAGTCCCGTCCAGTCGAGGTAGGGCTGTGACGGGGGTCACTCTGTCTCCCGAGCTCCCAGGCGCAGGAGTCTACCTTTCAGTCACTCTGGCCTGGGGAGAGCTGAGCCATTCCTGTCGGGGTATGAATAGGATCACTGTACGCAACCGATATCCACTTCCATTGATTTCTACAGCCTTTGATCTCTTACAAGGTGCCACCATTTTTTCGAAGTTGGATCTTCGCAATGCTTATCATCTCATCCGCATCAGAGAAGGTGATGAGTGGAAAACTGCTTTCAACACTCCCTCGGGACACTATGAATATCAAGTGATGCCTTTTGGACTCACCAATGCCCCAGCAGTTTTCCAAGCCTTGATAAATGATGTTCTGCGTGATATGATCAATCGTTTTGTTTTTGTTTATCTGGACGACATTTTAATTTTTTCCAAGTCACTTCATGAGCATTGCCAACATGTACGTCAGGTCCTTCAAAGGCTCCTATAGAATCACCTTTTCGTTAAGCCGGAGAAGTGTGAGTTTCATGTCACAGAAGTTTCATTTCTTGGGTTCGTCATCAAGCAGGGGCAGGTCCTGATGGACCCAAGGAAGACTAAAGCTGTGCGAGACTGGTCCATTTCAAGGTCTGTGAAGGAGGTTCAGCAGTTTCTTGGATTTGCAAACTTCTACCGGAGGTTCATCAGAGGTTTTAGTTTGGTGGCTGCGCCTATCTCTGCTCTCATCAGGAAAATTGGATCGCCTTTTGAATGGACTCCTGAGGCAGATCAGGCTTTCCCTTCGGAAAGGAGCCTAAAGGAGCGTTTTTCTTCAGCGCCTATTCTGACTGTGCCTGATCCGTCACTGCCTTTTATTGTCGAGGTAGATGCCTCCAGTGTTGGCGTGGGAGCTGTCTTGTCTCAGCGCTCAGCTGATGGGAAGGTGCATCCGTGCGCTTTTTTTTCTCATCGCCTTACACCTACTGAGGCAAGGTATGATGTTGGTGATCGGGAACTTCTGGCGGTAAAATTGGCCCTTGAAGAGTGGCGTCACTGGCTGGAAGGAGCCCAGCATCCTTTTTTGGTTTGGACAGACCACCGCAACCTGGAATACCTCCAGCAGGACAAACATTTGAACCCTCGGCAAGCTCGGTGGGCATTATTCTTCGTTCGTTTCGACTTCACTTTGTCCTATCGACCTGGTTCCAAAAATGGGAAACCCGATGCCCTCTCCAGGCAGTTTCTGCCTGACAATAAGGAGGAGGAGATAAGACCAGTTGTCCCGGCGGCCAGAATTATTGTACCTGTCCGTTGGGGAATCGAGTCGGTTGTCAGACGGGCTCTTCAGCAGGATCCGGACCCCGGCTTGGCACCAGCTGGAAAACTGTTTGTTCCCAGAAGAGCACGGTCTGAAATTCTCCAGTGGGGTCACTCCTCACACCTCACCGCACACCCGGGTGCCAAAAGAACTCTGGAGTTTCTGAGGCGACGCTTTTGGTGGCCCGAGATGGAGAGGGAGGTTAAGGACTTTGTTGCAGCCTGTGCTACATGTGTCCAAAGCAAAGACCTGCGTCAGCATCCCCAAGGGTTGCTCCTACCACTTCCAACTCCCAGTCGGCCCTGGTCGCACCTGTCCATGGACTTCGTCACGGGTCTTCCAATCTCAGAAGGTAACACTGTCATTTTGGTTATTGTTGACAGATTCTCTAAAGCCTGTCGTTTGATTTCACTGCCTAAATTACCTTCTGCACTTGAGACTGCTAAAGTGGTTTTTCTCCATGTTTTCCGAGTGTTTGGCCTGCCGCAAGACATCGTCTCTGACAGAGGTCCCCAGTTCTCCTCCTGCGTCTGGCGGGCCATCTGCCGACTCATCGGGGCCACTGCCAGCCTGTCTTCTGGGTTCCACCCGCAGTCCAATGGCCAGACAGAAAGGGTTAACCAGGAGATGGAGACGACACTTCGGAGCTTGGTCGCTGACAACCCTTCATCATGGAGCTCCAAGTTACCGTGGGCGTAGTATGCTCATAATACCCTCCAATCCTCCTCCACCGGGCTATATCCATTCCAGTGCCAGTTTGGGTTCCAGCCACCCTTGTTCCCTGAGCAAGAGGGTGAAGTGGGGGTACCTTCAGCGCTGCATTTTGTGAGGCGGTGCAGACGGACCTGGAAAAAGGTTCGTCAGGCACTACTCCGCACTGCCAGACGGAGCCAGGTGCAAGCGAACCGTCACAGAAGGCCAGCTCCTCGCTTCCGTCTGGGACAGAAGGTCTGGTTATCCGCCAGAAACCTACCGTTATGGGTGGAATCCCGTAAACTTGCCCCACGCTATGTTGGTCCTTTTAGGATTACCCACCGGGTCAATCCAGTCGCCTACAGACTCCAATTGCCCCGATCCATGAAAATCCACCCCACTTTTCATGTTTCCCATTTGAGACCCGTTCGTACCTCTCCTTTTGCCCCAATCCCCAAACCCCCTCCTCCACCTCGGATGGTTGATGGTCACCCGGTCTACACAGTCCGCCGGCTGCTGGATTCCCGGCGGGTCCAGCGGTCTATTCAATACCTTGTGGATTGGGAGGGTTATGGTCCTGAAGAACGTTCATGGATTCCTTCTCGGAACATTATCGACAAGGCCCTGATCAGAGACTTTCACCAACAGCATCCTGATCGTCCTGGGAACGCCAGGAGACGTTCCTAGAGGGGGGGGTTCTGTTACGATTATGGACTTTTTTCTGTTTACCTCTAGAGGTCGCCAAATCTTGTGATTCCCTTTGCTGTGGTTTTCCTACCTAATTAACCTGTTTAACTGACCCACCTGTTCTCTGTTTATCAGCCATGTGACTTGTTTAGCCAATTCCCTCATAGTATTTAAGCTGGTCTTTTCACATTGTCTTTGTTGAGTCTTCACTGAACCTTATGTGAGTAGCCTCGTGTTTTTTTGTCTACTGAGACCTGTATTCTGACTGCTTTGCCTGTTTTTGACCCTGGACTGTTGCTACGTTGTTTCTCCTTTGGATTACCCTGTGGATCTGTTTGCCTTTCCTGGACTGCTCTTGTTGCTAACTCAGCCTGTCTGTTCGACCCTGATTTTGGATTACCCCATTGGATTATTCTGCCTGCATTCCCTGTGTTGTTGGAGGAATTAAGAACTGTAATTTTGGTTTGGATTTTTGTACACGATCTTCTGTGCTTTTTGGGACTTTGCCTTTTTGTGGAATAAACTCTTAACTAGACTTTCTGCTGCTTCGCAATTGAGTCACACTCAGTTCCTGGTAGTTCAGGGGATTGTTCCAGGGCTACCACTCCGGAGACCTGGGTTCAAGACCCGAGTGTAACAGGCCCAGCTGCATCTGATCACATATTTGTGACCGTACTCCTCAACAGGTTAACCGATGGCAACATTAAAAACAATCTAAAGTTTAGTGATCATACATGACATAAGATGTCAACAAGCAGGGACATAATGCAGGGCAGTAGTTCTACTCCACAAAACATCTCAAACTATTTGAGCATGTATACAGGCCATGACAGATTTAATGTGATAATTATGATAATGAACACATTTTATTCAAAATGCATATATCTCACCTATATGTCAGATGCATAAACTCAGAATCTACGTGAACATTAAAAGAAATGAAGAAGTTTAAAAGTAAATAATTAGATGGTAAAATAGATTCATTGGTAGAGATGATCCATACTGTGGTAACAGAAATTATACAAATTGAAAGAAAATATTGTATAGTAAATATTTTCTATCAATGGCTATAACTTTTCTTTATTTGTGTGGTCATGATGTTCTATTTGCCTTAAGCCTAAGAAAAGGAATACATTTTCTGTCCACCTCTTTTGCATCTATTTAAGATCCTGACATGTCTTCGACCTTGAATTTCATTGACATCTTATGTGACCCCCCACCCCAACAAACACACATACACATACATTCCCTCTACTCTCAGCATTAGAGATGTAAAAAGAAGAAAGTTAAATTGCTGAGTGAGAATCAAATAATCACTTAACATGTTTCAGTAGCCGAAGGTCATGATTTGAAAGTTACAGTGAGATCAACAAAGACCAGTGTTGGTAATAAGTCCTCTTTTATTCTCGTCCTCTTCCTTTTTTTGTTCAAACCCCTCTCCGCTCTGTACCATTCAAAGACTAATTGGTGCTTTTGCTGTGGCAATGCTTCTTTGCCGGAAAGCTCGGCGTCAACATGAAACATGAAAAGTAATCAGCTTTCTTCTGGCACTCTCTTTGTGTCGACGAATGCCAGCTCCTCTGATTTCATCTGGCTCCTTTTGTGCTATTCATAAACGTCTCGCCTCTGATTATTTTGCCAGCCATGCAGGACCTTTTTTTAGTGTGATCAAATCGCATCAAAGTGCATAATTTGTGCACAAGCTGAAAATGGGTCTGTTTTTCCTCGACATACCACGCTCAAGTTATCTCCTAGCAACCCTGTAGCTGTCACCATTACCACCACTTAGCTGACATGAGCCATGGCTTTAAATAGCGTAAGAACTCCCTTTCAAACACCTAAATTGTAATTGACTACAAAGAGAGGTGAGCGGGTGCGGGTGGGGTGGGGGGCAGAAACACCTGTCAAATGTGCTCAAATGATCAAGGTGAATGCACTAAATACTAGCAATCATGACAAATTCCTCAGCAGCCTTTTTTTGTTCTATTCTGTCATTTTCTCTCTCTCTCTCTCTCTCAAACTGAAAAGCTGCATGCTGTAATTACAGAGACATCACGCCCTGAGACAGGAACCTATGCTATAATTTTACCCAATTTAGGTAGAACACTGGCAGGCCTGTAATTTGAATCCTGTCTACTTTATGTTAATGCGTCACTGGCACACGGTAAGGCAGTGGCACTTAGGCAAACAGCTTCACAGCCTCACTTCTGCACAAATTAGGCCTACCAGACCTCTGCCTGCAAAATGGCCATCGCCTGACCTATGTATGTATGTATAAATTCATACAGTACATACATATTAATTTCAGAAACCAAAAAAAGACAATGGGTCTGTTTGAAACGGAAGACAGCTGCCTACTGCCTCCCTCCCTACATAGAGAGCTGTCTCACGAGACATGACTTTGGATTAAATGCATCTTTTAAAAAATGAGCGTAGCACTCTAGAATCTTTGGTTAACACTACGGTATGACGTTAGCAAAGGCCTGACGTTAAACTAAATTAGCTTACGTAAGCTAGCAGGCTAACGGTATAAATTAGTTTTACGGCCGGCAGATATATCAGACCAGACGCTATTAATGGTTACAACAATGGCATAATCAGATAGTAAATTGTTTATTTCTCATCTCAAATCTACAAATCTAAGCAAAACTAGATGTACCGCATAGCGGTACAAAATATGACCGCCGCTCAGTCCTGTACACCCGTTCCGCGAAAATAAATCACACTTCAATTTGTCTCCATATTTTACTCCATCCCCACTCTTGAAACTTTTTTGTGTATGCTTGTTTGGCATGCCTGAGTGTGTGTGTCTTGGCTGCACAGAAAGTAGCCTACTGGTGCTGAAGAGGTGAATAGATTGTAGAATAGCCAAAGAAGATGTAGCATTGTTATAAAACCTTTAAAATCTCTAAACAATCACAAGTAGGGCAGTTAATCACAGTTCATCCATTGCAACTGGATTGATGAAAGGTCACTTACACCTGTAGGCTACATTGTATTTGGGAAAAGCAAAAGGTATCAGCATAATGTTATTTATTTATTTATTTATTTATTTTTTGTGTAAAACATCTCTGTCAGTTCCATGCCGTTTTCAACAGCTATCAAAAACAAAGGTCATTTTTGGATGGATGGATTTTTTGTGAATGTTTCTTCTTCTACATAAGATTTTAGTCATCTTTAGTTCATGTAATGCTTTATTGTCAATGCACAAATTAAGTAACAGTAGTCTGAAGCGTTATTGTTAATGCACAAATTAAGTAACAGTAGCCTAGTCTGAAACGAAATGCTGTTTTACATCTAACCAGTGGTGCAAATAACTGACATGTCCAAATGGGCCTTGATGAAATCATTAAGCCGCTAGACTGTTCATACACATTTTAACGGGCCAAAGTTGAAGAGCTTTTGTCCGTTATTGTTCGCGGCAAATATAGGCTGATTCATGTTCCCTTGCATTGTGTAACTGAGGTCCATGGCTAGTCTGGCTTTCATCAGACCAAGCTCAATCTTTTAAGAAATCAAAAAAAAAATAAATAGCGGGCAGATCAGGCTGGGTTCACCCAGCCTAGTCCATAGGCACCGATATTGTTTAATTTTCCGATTGAGATATACGCGCTCTGGCTATTCTAAATGCAAAATGCATCAGGGAGTTATGACAAAAGCGGTAACTAACAAACTAGATCCTAATAGAAAGCTGTTAGCTTCCCTAAGCTACAGGTAGGATTATAAGGTAGGCCTATTTACAACATAAATTGTCAATAGGTTATGCTGGCGACACAAATAAAATCTCCTTTGAAACCAATGGCTTACGCCTTACAGTATCAAGCGGGACTTAAACTGCCATATCGCATTGGCGAAAAATTTTAATAACATTCAAGCAGCTCCATGAGTCAAGGAAAGCGCTTGAATGAAGTAGCCACTTCTAGATGGGACCCACTACACAGTAGCTTAAGGTGTGTTGCTAAAGCAGCCATAATGAAATGAAGGTGTCATTGTTTGGATACTTCACACATAACGTGCTTTTTAATTTCACAAGACTACAACTACCAAGCTGTAATCAAAGCACATCGATTCCCCTCTCACACCATGCACGCACTTAAAACAAAATAAACAGGCGTCTCAGTCTCACGCATGTATAGGCAAAACTGTATCAGACCGGTGTGCGTTGGTAAATCTTCCATTGCACAGAATGATTTTGTAGCACGTGCAATAAATGACAGTCGAAAGATACAAACAGTGCTGCTATCAATTTGCTTGGTATAACCGCATTTATAGTTTTCTACAAATGCAATCAATCAAATGCCTCCATCACTCAACTAACGCTAACGGTAACATTACCTAGGTCCTTATTGATATTACAAGATTAACGTACCTGCAGTAAAAACCAAGCATGTCCGATAAACATCCTCAGATTTATTTCGGCTTCAAGAAGAAATGGGAATTACACTTCATGTGAACATCGTCCTATCCTTATTAGATGTCCGCTGAGGTAAATTACAGTCCTTGTAGGAAGCGCCCATTTTTTTCCAACCCACTTTTAACTTCCAACAAAATTACGTCTCACTGCAACGATCGCCATCTAGTGGACAAGCGACTACTTATCGCCAATACTGAAAATGCAGCCATGATGATGATGATGAATATTTATTTTGGCTTTCTTTTAATCCTACTGAATTTGTAATTATGTATCGGGCCGTTCTAATACCGATAGTATGTGGGTGCCTGTGTGTGTGCATGTGTATATGTGTGCACCGCCATTTACAGGCCAATGAGTGTACAGTCACTAAATGTACACATAACCTAATTTTTAGACCCCCCATGGATGAAATTCTACCTAAACTTGGCATACCCCCAGAGAATGCCAGGTCAATCATACACATAAAATTTGGTGCAGTTCTGAACATCTTAACTGAAGATAAGGGCAATTAAAGCAGAATAATATTGCATTTTCATTTTTTACCGGGGGTGGGGGTGCAAATCACAAATGAGTGATTATGAGCCAGGTTGATGTGGGCCCTTGAGACCAACATACCATAAAAGATTCTTCATCCTCAGTGCCACGGTTCAGGTAGTTATTTAGGAAAAACTGTTTGTTTTTTGCAGTTTGGGGGCCCAGCCGGGGCTGGTGGTGGTACCGGGGGCCTAAATGAAATTTTTCGTAAAAAAAGTCTAGTGGGGCTACATACCCACCAAATTTCATGTACCCCGGTGGTTCGGTGTCCCGGGTATCAATGACCAAAAATTCAGGGAGTAGATGACGGGAAAAATTCTTGAATTATGTGCATGTGTGCGTGTACAAATTTATGTTTATGTGTGTGGGTGTGTGTGTGTGTGTGTATGTGCGTGCTTGTGTGTTTGCCTGCGTATGTGTGTTTGTGCATGTGCATGCATGCGTGCATATGTCTACTGTGTGAGTATGTGTCATACGTATGATTACTGTAAATGTATGTGTGTGCGTGTGTATCTGTTTATGCACATGTGTGCACATGGAATGGGTTAACATGACCCCTGGAGGCAAACATACGGAAAAAATTGGTCATCCTAGGCCCTACAGTTCTCAAGATATTCACAGAGAACTGTGTCTGCCCCACCTCCTTTTCGGGGGTCCAGTCCAGCGGGGGGGCTACAGATCAAAACGAAAAACGGAATGGTTCCATGCTATCCATGTGGGGTTACATGCCCACCAAGTTTCGTGTACCCCGAAAAAAAAATCTGACTAAACCTATATGACCCGCTTCGCTGCGCGGCGGTCATAATAAGGTCACACAAATTACATTTTAAACAGATTCAGCAGTCATTACCGATGTCATCCGCCATGTTTGTTTACCTTTCACAGCTGTTTCAGACGCTGCCGCAAGAGATTATGGGTAGGAGGGAGCATGAGGTGTGCATCGATGCTGCCTCCAAAAATGACCGTTATTTGGGATTTCTAAGATATCTTAGAAAACAGCAGAATTTGTTTTTTCGGTTTCGAACCGCATTTGCTGCCTTGCTCCCCAGTTAGATATCTTAAAAGGCAGCAACCGTTTCGAACACACCCAATGACAATGATTTGTGTCTGAGTGTTGAGTTTTCAGCTTGGAATGTCAATATGACTGTAGCATGGGGTAATTACTATTCCAATAATTTATGCTTTGATGTTGTAAGGGCAACATTTGAGATCGAACGAAGGAATCACATTCAGCTTGTAAATTCTGAAACTGGTATAATAAATCACTTTGAATTGCATGTCAGTGTGTGTGTGTGTGTGTGTTTGAGAGATGAATAGATATAGATAGATAAATAAATAGATAGAAAGATAGATAAATAGACAGACAGATAGATAGATATTGTAGACTGTAGATAGTAGATAGATAAATCATATTTGTGTTTGTGTGTGTTCTTGCACTGTAAGAATATGGATGAGTATCTCTATGTAACATTACAGAAATGATAAAGTCAATAGCATAAAGAAATACTTTAGGCAAAGGTCACATGGTCATAGGTTAAGATCATGCAGGTCACCGGCCCAAGGCGGCTTCTTAAATGTCACACAAAAGGTCATCAAATTGATAGGGAAAAGCAGAGTCACTTGTGCCGGGTAAAAAATACACGCCTCAGGGGTGAGAGGTTGTGCGCCTCCTCTGGCTCAGAGTTTAAATGGGAAATATATGTTTCTCTGTGGCACTACAAGGTGGCACAGCTCCCCTATTGCCTGCCATTTCATTTCTTAGTAATGAGATGAAGTGTGGAGATTCTCTTCTTTTCTTTCTTGTCTGTTTTTGGGGAGTGTGGGAAGAGAAACACTTCCTCTATCTTAGACATGATGCTTCAGAAAGGGAGGGGAGTATGTAGGTGTGTGTGTTTGTATATTGTGTGAGTATGTGTATGCGTGCGTGTGTGTGTGTGTGTGCGTGTGTGCGTGCACGTGAGAGAGCAGGTTTTTGTAGGTGTGTGAGGGTGAGTATGTGTTTGTGTGAGAGGGTGAGTATGTGTGTGAATGTTCTGAGCTGGGTTAACCCTTTGATGATTAATTAAATATTGTTCCTCTAGGAACAAAAGTGTTGCGAAATACAGTATACATGTACAAAACTAAATACCGTAATTTATAATTAGTCGCGGCTTATACATTGATTTTGCTAAACCTCATTCAGCTATGAGGTTAATACACGGGGGCAGTTAATATGGTATTAATATGGTTTTGTTTCTTTTAACTTGCATAAAACACTGTCCTGCGGCTTGCAACACAATGCAGCTAATACACAGGAAATTACTGTATGCTTTTCACAATCCTAATCCTAACAATCCTATAGCCAATTGAAATTTAAAAAGTAAAAAGCTTTCTTTGTGATTTATCCCCAGAGCATTTGAACAAAGAAATACATTTCATTAGAGATTTTTGTGTTATATGACCCACAAAATTTACTGTATTCCATACACTCTACTACACTCTTCTGATGAACCTTTTTCCAAAGACGTCAGAGGTACTGGATAGAAAGCATTACCCGAAGGAACAGGACCCTCTGTTGGGACCATGGAGGTATTATATATAACTGGAGAGAGTGACTAAGTCCCGCCCCCATTCATTTCAATGGACCATGCTAGGCTAGCCACTTCAGCCAAAAAAAAGTTTGAAAATGACCGCAGCCCTTTTACAAAAACAAAAAAAAATATTTAATTGGTTGGGATAACATTTTGGGAATGGTGGTATTTTTTTTATTATTGGTATAGTTTATTTAATGTGATGTTCATATGTGATAATAAACAATGCAAATCAATATTGAGTCACTTTAGGCTACAGTGGGTCCCAGTTAAGAATTGACACTTCATTCACCATCAAGGTGATTCACGCAGCTGGGTGAAATGTAAGTACAACTGCAGCCGCTTGGGGGCAGCATAGTCCGCTGTGGCGTTCCACCGTCGAACCGGGCGGAGCATTCGACAGCAAGGGCTGTGATTGGCTGAGTTTTCAGTGCGTTTCTCTGTGTTTTTAGCAGCCCCTGCAACATGCTAGTCCACTGTAGCCTATAAGCTTTGTACATAATGTTAAACATAGTTTTGGATTCAGTGGCAAGATGTCTTGATTGTACAGTGCCTGTCTCAGTAATGTTTTAAAATGAGAGCTTCGTCAGCTGGCAGTAGGCTACTTTGTCGGCAGTCATGAGAAATTCGCTTGCTAACAGAACATAAATATGCTGCCCAGAAACCTCGTGAATAGTTCTGATTGGTTTTACTACACTAACGATGTTAAATATAGCCTTTGCCTACAGCATCTCCTTAACAGTAATGTTAACAACATGACAGCATTCATATGACAAAGGAAAACGAATTCGGTCACTCAAGACTGTGCCACAGCAACCAGTGTAGGCTACAGTCCTCCCAAATAGGCCTACTCGAAGCAGATAGCGTTCGAGTGGGTTAATGCGCGTATTTCCAGAACAGTTCTGCAACTTTCAGGCAGTTCTGAGTTCGAATCTAGGCAGGAGCAGAGCCATTTAAATGCCTAGGCCTATTGTTATAATTTTTTGTAAGGTGTTGCTCCTGGCAATACTTGTTTATATGACGTTTAGTGATTAGTCGATAGCTGTTTTTGGGACACGTTAAACGTTCTTGATAATGAGCGCATACGGGGAGTAAAACGACTGTTACGCGCTGTTACAACTGTAGGCTACAATGATTGCAATACAAAAATATGCGCGTGTTAGTTTAGTTAGTTTTGTGATGGTTTGCACTTTTGCCTCATGTGTTTTCAGGTTTGAGGGCTTTTTTGGCAAGATTGACCTTGGTTAGACTCTGCATATGTTATTTCTCCGTATGGAAAATAAAGTCAATTTTCGACACACGTCCCCAGACGGCACACATAAATCTTACCGATGTCGGGCCGATGAATGCCGTTACAGTCTAGAAGACATCGCATATGAAAGCGTTTGCTCATTGGTAAGACATCGCCGGGATGTCAGCAAATCATCGAAAACGACAATGAGCCAATGTTTCAACGACTCATCAAAGCTATGCCCACCCCCGGCTTATACGACCTTTATTTATTTTAGGTCGGAACTTGAGATTGCACATTTTACACTAGGCTATAAATGATTAGATCTATAAAGACACAAGAAAGATGCCAGAAATAATTTCAATTTATTTTATTGAATGTTTAAAAAAGTCTGAATGATGAAAAAATGCTGTTAGAAAATGTTCCCCCAAAAATCAGGTTCTTCTCCTGCAAGAGACAAAAACAACAATTAATTCACCGCAACACTTTCTTCTTTAAAGTCTACCCTTACCGATTGCTGTTAATGAATTTTCATAGATGCAGAGAACCACTACCGAGCTCGGAAAAATAGATTTCAAACCCATTAGAATTACCTCAGCTGATATTTCAATCAAGCAGCTTAATGCGTTATTTGGCTAAGGCTTAACGCTGGCCAAAACACGAACTCTGGAAGTGACTAGAGAAAGTTGCGACTGAAACGTAGCCTATATTTGCTTTGGGAACTTCGGCTGATGCATATATCTGTGCATTTCCTCTGTGCAAAGGCGTTATGATGACACGACCAGCAGGTTAGCTCAGCCAAGACAGTAACGTTAGCTAATAGCCTAGCCCCCACTCCTCTCCATACAAAAACGACAGCCTTTCCTGGGTTAAGTCTCACGGTCAAATAATAACTTGCTATTCTTACACCCAAGCATATTGCTGTCTTTGTACCGGTAATCATGGATGCTGTAGTGTTAACATTTCACCATAGCCGCTAGCTAGGTTTAACATATTTTCCAGTGTTAGCTCAACTAGCTAACTTGAATTAGTTCACAACGAAGTTGTAATTACCCCAAAACAGCTCTTTATAAAGTAATGTACACCAAGTTATGGCTTAGCCTAGCAGGCAAATATATAAACAGTCATACAATTGACACAATGCCTATTTTCTGACAATTTACATGAGTGAATTTACCAACCTGAAAATCGCTGCTCCAGGAGGCTGATCTGACGTGCCTGGCTGCCTGCTACACACGCAAAAAAAGAACAGATAGAGCGGGATCTGCGTTGGTAGGAACAATCAAAAGCCAACATACATGAAAGCTGGGGTAAAAAAAAACAGATAGCGGGATCTGCTTTGGGTAGTAGGGACGATCAAAAGCCAACATACATGGAAGCTGGGGTTAAAAAAACAGATAGCGGGATCTGCTTTGGATAGTAGGAACGATCAAAAAGCCAACGTACATGGAAGCGACTTCAGGCCGATACCCCTGCGACATTATTATATGGGAGGATTCCATGCTGATCTGAAACCGACATCAGGCAGATGTACTATGTGTGCTGTCTGGGTCTGTTATTAGTTCAATAACAAGTGTTCCTGTGACTAGTGAAACTCAAATGATTTTAGAAATATTTAGCCAAAGCCAAAACGTGTTAGAGAGAAGGAGAGACGCCGGTGCAGCATTATTAAACTTTGATTAACGTTTCGATGTTCGTTAGTCAAAAACATCGACACATCGAAACGTTAGTCAAAGTTTAATAATGTTCTGCACCTTTTACTAAAGAATAAAGAAAATTAAGAAGACATCTGAGCTGCACGGCGTCTCTCCTTCTCTCTAAAATATCTGTCCTGGCCTGGTTGCACGGTTGTCGTAAGCGACAGAAGCTGGAGAACCCTCCTTTGTCTACCAAAGGTGTTACTTTGTGTCAGCTCCCCACTGCTTGTGAAAGCAGGGGTGGGGAGGGGGGCTTAGCGTGAAAAAGCTTAATGTCCCAAAGCGGCAACAAGTCATAATGGTAGGCTACAGGAAGTGGGGGGAGGGTATGGGATGACCAGAGCCGTCTTCGCTGTGCTATTCAGAAAGCATCTTCTATTGTCTCTCCAGGCACACACAGCTTGTTACCATATAGTCTACCGAGTGCCTTAACAGATAGGCTCTGCTCTTGGGTTTGGCCTCACAGCGAACTCAACCCTCTTGTTGCTTGCAGTTTGTTAAATAAAGCAATGCAGATTACATTATGTATTTCTGATTAATTGCGTCTTTTGATGTCTTTTGCAACATCTGCTTGTTAGGCTGGGCTACTGTCAATGTCCTGTACAGGTAAATGTTCAACAATTGCTGGTGTAGGCCTACAGGCTATAATCAATTAGGGACTGTTTGTTATTTATTTAAGGGGCTACGGAGGAGTTTTGGGGCGTTAGTCAAAAGGCGTGACCCTCCCTCGCCAGCAAGAAATTTTTTCTATGACTCTCCAAAGTGATTGAGAAAAAACGCATGACCCTCCCCAGTCCCAACAATTTATTGATGCCTTCTGTAGGCTACTGGGTCAATTTGAGAGCTTGCATACGACACCTTCCTTGAAAAGGCTGTCGTTTGCACAATTTCACAAATAATCACCGACCGAAACAAACCTGTCAACTTTTCCCGGGTTTATCGCGTATTTTAACTTTTTCCTTGCTGTCTTAGGAGGAGCTGCAGGGCCGTCGCAAGGGGGTGCGAGGCCCTGTGCGAACTTGACAGATAGTGTGATGCCCTGTGCGAACTTGACAGATGCATGAACTTACGTGCATGAAATCATGCGATAGCTTCCTTTACACATAGCCAAGGCTACCGTCGGTGCATTTTAGTAGCCTAGTCTAATAAGCTACACCAGCTTGTCTTTAAGAGGGGAAATTGAATAGCCTATAACATGGGTTCCCAAACTCCATCAATGTGGGCCTCCCCTCTGAAAACAGTGACACCTCTGCGCCTCCCCACAACAATCATTTTCAAATAATGATATTCACTTCAGTTAAGCCACTTAAATCGGTGCTATACTATGCTATGCAATGAAATGAGTTTTCATCATATTTTTTGGCGTTTGGCTTTGTTGCCCATATCAGGCTCGGGCCGAGCAGCAATAAAATGTGACAAATCTGTCCATTTTACAGTAAGTTAGCTATCGGAACGTCACATATTACCGTCACGTATGTCCAACCTCTTACGTGTATCTGTCACTTAATATTCATTTCTATACAAACCAAGGCAGCGGATTCCTAAATGAACGCAAGCACCCACACCATAAGTTTATCTAAATTAGCTATGTACCAAAAAATTAATTTTACCGTGACTCGAAGAGCTGTAAACAGGGTAAGGCTGCGTGTACAAATCCGCACTGGTAACTTGCAGCTAGCTCGGCTGGCGGCACTGTTGCTAAATTACGTTATGAGGTTTGGCACATATACATTCTCACTCAGGATAGGGATCAATAATACTTTCCACTATCCCAAAGATTTAGTATACATCTCTTCTATGATTTATTTCGATATTATAATGTTGACAATTACATAATCATTGGAAAAAAACATAGATAGTTCTAACATGAAATAAACGTTTTTCCTTCTTTTTTGAATCAACCTTCCGCGCCTCTCCTCAAATTATTTGGCGCCCCCCAGGGGAGGCGCGCCTCACAGTTTGGGAACCTCTGGCCTATAACATTAGCTGAGTCACATATTTGGCCATATGGTGTTTATCATAGGCTACATCACGAAACCAAATAGTGTAACAAAGGCGAACACTTTAACAGGGGAAATTAATTGGGCATGAATCATTGTGCTGAACGGTATTTGTCAATGAGCAGAAACACACACGACATTCAAACTGTTGATAAGATGTGCACTATGGAAACTGGTCTGTAGGCTAACATTGGACAAATAAATGACACTGACTCGCCATATCCTTACTCTGAAAAACATTGTCTTGCTTTGCCGCAAACTCAGCAATGAAATCATAGGCCATTTTGCAGGTAGCATAACGTCTTTTTCAATTCATAGAAGGGAGAGCCCAGTCTCTCCTGTGACATTGAGGTGGCAAATAGTTTTTAATAGCCTGTTCAACTTCGAAAAGCTTCACCCGATGCCAGTCACTGATCGCAATTTCAAATTTCGGGAAGCTTCGTTCAATCTTTTTAAGTTTTAAGTGCAGTAGGCCCCTATCTGCCCCCTTTGGAATTATATCTCGAACCTATTATAAGGTCTAGTGCGTTATGTCCTGGGATTCGGACGTGCTCAAAAAGAAAAGAAAAAACACTTTTTTTTATAGATGGTTATGAGGAGCAATATGAGTCTGAACTCCGTGTCATTCAGACTCAACCCTCTTGTTGCTTTGATATCTTTTTCGTTGTCGTTTGAACATCGGCAAGCAGGCATGTTGCGGTTGCAATTTAAGTGAAATTTCTACAGTAGGCCTACAACATGCAACATGCTTGTTAGGCTGGGCTACTGTCTTGTACAGGTAAATGTTCAACAATTGCTGGTGTGCAGGCTATAATCAATTAGCTAAATCATTTGTCCAGCTGTTTTAAAAAAAAATTGTGCTACATTCAAACGCAAAAGGTGCTTTGATATCTTTTTCGTTTGAACGTCGGCAAATAGGCATGCTGCGGTTGCAATGAATGAGGATAATTGGTTCTATTTCGTTTCTCCTGACCGCCAGAGGCGGTGCTTTCAGCACATGGATATTCATCACACGAATGTGCAGGTCGAGTATTAGTAACAACAAAGTCACCTGTGACCTGGGTGACGTCATCGATGTGCACCGGCACAAAAGAGAGGTCGACCCAGGAAGTGACCTTGAATCTTCTCGCGATTGAAGCAGGATTGCAGTTGGACTGCTGAAGTTTCGCTACCCACAGAGGTTGGAGCTGTGACCAACTGGTTCACCCTCCTAGAGACTACGTTAGTCTACGTTATAATTCTTCAAACCGGTAAAGCCATTCGTTGATACTTTGCTTCGCGTCTGAGTGGCCTCGCTCGGGGAGCGTTGAGTTTTGCAAGGCGGTGTTTCTCGCCGCGGACTCGCGGGCGGAGGTTTTCAATGGCTAGCTCTCCGGTTCATCTAAGGTAAGTTATACGTTTATTACGACTTGTTGGTGATTTGTTTCGCTGCATTTAACGGGTGTCGACCGGACGGTGTTTCTCGCCATAGACATTGTGTTTTTTTTTCTCAGTTGCCTGTTACAGGCGAGTCGTGGCAAAGTGCGCCATTTAAATTAAGTTGTGTGTATATATGTTTGGTATTGGCAGCGTGATGTTCGCTCCAGAGAAGAGACAAAGCCAACATAATTTATAGATTGTTTAAGTTACACATCTTTGCAGAAATTGTTATTGTTTACAGCTGTATTAAGCTAGCTCTTAGCTTCCAAGACGAAGCTTAGGCAGCGGTGCGGCGGTCTAGTCTGTCAGAGCCAGGGTGCACTCGCCGGTGGCTACAGCTTTATCTATTGATTGGCCTGGTGTTCTCCCGCCTAGCTACATAGGGCACTTTTCTGGACATGTACTCGTCCTGTGCCAGCTGTCGGGCCCCCTTGAGCCAGAGGATGGCCACACGGAATGCCCCTCTTGCCTGGGGGTTGAACACCTGAGGCAGGGGCTGACGGAACAGGCATGCATGAATTGCATTTGCCTCAGTGTGGCAGCGCGGTCAGCTAGGCTGGCCCAGGTGGATCAGCAGCCCGGTACTTCCAAGGGCAATGGGGGGCAAGAGGTGGCGCCAGCCATGAGACCTGGCAAGCGCCAACACGGGGCTTCACACACAGCCTCTAGAGGTAAGAAGCAGAAGGCCGACTTAGCTTCTAAGGTGGAGAAGATGGCTGAGGAGTTTGAGCAGATCAAGACTCTGCTCACCGCCTTATGACCATCGGCGTTGAGTGTGCAGGGCAGCAGTGTTCTCGCTGAAACCCCTTTAGCCTGGCAGGATCAGCTATCTCCGCCGTCATTGTCACCCGTGGTCAGGGCCCAGGGCGAGGACGAGCTTTCTATCAGGGCTTCAGAGAGCTTAGAGTTGGGTGAACCTGAGCCGCACGAATCTGCCTCTCGTGACTCTCAGACCAGCTCCCACGCCGCCAGTCAGAGTACAGGGGCAGTGTCGGAGGCTGGTCGACCTTCAATTCAGCCAGCTTTAAAGGCAGCGTTAGCCCGTTTGGGACTGGATGCGGCGCTAGCGGCCGTGCCTAGGCAGAATGCCTTTTTTAGGGGCTCCACGCATCCCTCCACATTGGCGGTGCCGCCCTCGGCCCTGTATATTGAAGAGCTGCAGAGATGCTGGGCAGACCCTAGATGGCTTTCCCATCTCCCCAGGGACTGCAGGGCGCTAGCGACCATGCAGGGCGCACACGCCTATGGTCTGCAGAGCATGCCAAACATAGAGCCATCAATGGCAGCCCTGGTTCTGTCTCCCAATGAGGCTCTTAGACCTGATGCCCGTTGCCCCCGGGCACAGTGCCGTGTCACGGATGACTTGATTGTCAGAAGCTATGACACGGCAGCACGTATGGGATGCATTGGAAATTCGATGTCCCACTTGATGCTGGCCCTCGCCCAGACGTCCCAGGGGGCCGACGAGACATCATCTCAGGAGCTGAGTGACGCGTCACTCCAGGCCCTCGCCTACATGACCAGAGAACTTGGGAGGCTAATGGCATATTTAACCCTCGCCCGCCGCCAAATATGGCTAGCCCAGTCTCCGCTAGCAGAGCCTGACAGAAGGGTGCTTCGCTCTCTCCCTGTCCTCCCTGGGGAGTTGTTTGGTCAGGCCGCACAGCAGGCCCTAGATAGGAGTGCACTGGTAGTACAGGCAAGACAGCAGTTTGCCAGTCTCCATCGGGTGAGCCAGCCCAGGCACAGGGCTCCAACCTCAAGGGGGCCAGCGCCGGCGCTTGCACCATGGCCAGCTGCCCGCCAGGAGCCACAGCGCATGTATGACTTTCGTCGCTCCGCCACCTCCCGCACTCGCGGCCCTGCACAGGACACCAGAGCCGATGCACGTCGCCCCTCTAGAGACCAGAGGGGGCGGGCGGGCAGACGGTGACAGCTTCACACCGGCGGTCAGCAGTTTTTCCAGCCAGCAGCTCGAACGCTGGAAAACAATAACATCAGACCCCTGGGTGCTGGCAACCTTGTCAGGGGGCTACAGCATCCAATTTCGACGCCGACCGCCAAGCTTCAGAGGGGTCAAGACCACCATCGTGAGCAACTCAGGGAAGGCCCTAGCCCTGAGACAGGAGATCAATGCTCTCTTAGAAAAGGGGGCCATTACGCCAGTCGACAGGCAGACACAGGAAGGTGGGTTTTACTCAACGTATTTCATTATTCCCAAGAAGGACGGCGGTCTCCGCCCGATTCTAGACCTGAGATCTCTCAATGCCCACCTCAAGGTCCTGAAATTCCGTATGCTGCGCACTGTGGAAGTTCTCCAGAGCATTCAGGGGGGTGACTGGTTCACAACCATCGACCTGAAGGATGCATACTTTCATGTGCCGATTGCACCACATTACAGGCGTAATACAGGGTGTACCAGTTCTGCGTCCTACCTTTTGGCATTGCGCTAGCGCCTTGTGTGTTCACCAGGCCCTACCTTGACGATTGGCTGACCTGCTCCCACTTGGAGGCTCAGGCCCACATAGATGCCGCTGCAGTGGTCGCGCATATCTCAGAGCTAGGGCTCAGGGTCAACCACCAGAAGAGCTCTTTGGTGCCCAGTCAGGAGACCGTGTTCTTGGGCATAGAGTTAGATTCACGGACAATGAGGGCAACCCCCTCCCAGAGGAGGGTTCGCAATATCCGCCAGCTGATTGGCCGCTTCAGAGAAGGCAGGTCACTGACTCTGAGAACATTCCAACAGTTGGTTGGCATGCTCACTGCTGCCTCATCCCTGGTCCCACTGGGCCTTTTATCGCTTCGCCCACTTCAAAGGTGGCTGAACAACCTCCACCTTTATCCGGCACAGCATGGGCACAGGCTAGTGAAGGTCACGCCCAGCTGCAGACAGCTCCTCTGCCCATGGAGGAGGAGTGGGTACCTGACACAGGGGGTTCCCTTAGGCTCTATCCCTTCCCGAAGGGAGGTCATCGCCACGGAAGGGTGGGGTGCAGTCTGGCAGTGCCGTACCGTCAGAGGCCGCTGGAGTCCACTGCAGCGGCAGCTGCACATAAATGTGCTAGAACTACAGGCGGTGTTGCTCGGCCTACAACACTTCCTCCCAGACGTGACTGGCAGACACGTACTGGTGAGGACAGACAATACAACAGTGGTGTACTACGTCAACCATCAGGGAGGCACCAGGTCTCTGCAGTGCTTGGGAGTAGCCCAGCAGCTCTTGCTGTAGGCCCATCAACACCTTTTGAGTCTGCGGGCTATGTATCTGCCAGGCACTGCCAACAGAGCTGCAGATCTCTTGTCCCGTCAGAACCCCGACCCAGGGGAATGGAGGCTCCACCCAGCGGTAGTACAGACCATCTGGGAGCGTTATGGCAGGGCGGAGGTGGACCTCAGTGGTCAGCACCATTAATAGCTCTCGGGCACCCTCCACCAATGCCCTCTACGCAAGCAGGTGGAGAATTTTTTCTGAATGGTGCCAAGCGCGGGGACAGGGGCCGACAGGCTGCCCTAGTGCTGGGCGGTATGACCAAAAATGTATATCACAGTATTTTTCTAAATTCTTACAGTTTCACGGTATATGACGGTATTTTTTTTTCCCATGCATAATCAGATGTTCACAGCATTTTCTACAGGTTGAGAGAGGAATTGGTGCAGTACATTGACTAAGGATGGTCTATTTTACTGTCATGATGTAGTCCACACTAGTGGTAATGCAGTTTTGCATGGCCCCAGAAAATGATGCTGTTTACAAAGAGCCACTCATGATTCTAATGAAGAATGCAAAGACAATTGCAGTCAAAATACAGAACTTTTACTCTGCAAATTTCACAAACATCTTGTAGCCTATAAAACCAATACAAAAAGTAGTGCAACTTTATACTTTTTTGAAAATTATACAATTTAAAATGAAACCTCTCTGCTAATATGCTTACTCTGTCAAATAGGCCTATCAGAAACATGCCTTATTGTGTGGTTTACATGACGTTAGTGGTAGGCTAACGTTAACTTCATGTGGATGTGGATGTCTTGTTAGCCTGCCATGAGCTTCGGTTCGGTTCGCTAGGCAAAACATTAACAAAAAAGTTCGTTTTGGTGCACTGAAGACAGTCAGGATCATTTCTAACTAGCCAGCTAGTATTGCTCAGTGCATGTCTATAACATGCTTTACTTGCTACCTGGATAATTTCAGCGAATATTCTTAAGGTGAGATGAATGATAAGCTCATTAAACTTCACTGTGTTTGGTGGGTTGCTAACTAACGACATCCCCTACTAGCCAGCTAGCTACAGCTGTTGATTAATCTCAATAGAATTTTCGTGACGGTAAATCCCTTTCAATACAGTATCCCTTAATGTTTTTTCTTAACTAAAGAAACAATTTAAGGTATTCTGTGCAACACCCTTAAATAAACCTCTTATCTAAGGAGAAATTAAGCCTTAAGGGTCATACTTCAGGGGGAAAACTTCAGGTGTTTTGTGTTTACCCTCACTATGCCTCGCAGTGGCATCATGCGTGCGTGTGAAAAAAGTCCCGTCTGAAACACTGTTGCGCAGTGCAGCATTCCAAGCGTTGTGTAATCAAATACACCGGTATGGCGGTATATTAAAAATTCATATCATAATGAAAATACACACCGGTATACGGTGTGAACCAGTATACCGCCCAGCACTAGGCTGCCCCCTGCCAACCATCCTGCAGTTCCTTCAGTCACTTTTTGACAGGGGACTTACACCTTCTACCATCAAGGTGTATATGGCTGCCATCTCGGCGCGGCATAGCAGAATTGAGGGGAGGACGGTAGGGTCCCATGCCTTGGTGACCCGTTTCCTGAAGGGCGCTCTCCGGTTGAGACCCCCCCAACGGAGCCAGGTGCCTTCTTGGGATCTCCCTCTGGTGTTGCAGGCTCTCTACAGAGCACCATTCGAACCTTTGAGGACAGCAGACATCAGCTGGCTCTCCTTGAAGACAGCCTTTCTCCTCGCCATAACGTCAGCAAGGCGAGTCGGGGAACTGCATGCACTTTCAGTCAGCGGGGATTGCCTGCAGTGGCATCCTGGAGGCAGTGGGGTCATTCTATGGCCGAATCCCTCCTTCCTTCCGAAGACCCTCTCTTCCACATTTGTCAACCAGCCTTTTAGCCTGGCAGCTTTCGAGACAGCTCAGGATGGAGGGTCAGACTTGAGTGCAGAGCTTTTATGTCCAGTGCACGCCCTCAGGAGGTACGTCACAAGTACAGAGGGATTCCGCCAGTGTGATGCCCTGTTTGTCTGCCATACAGGGCCAAAGAGGGGTCAGGCACTCTCCAAGCAGAGACTGTCTAGGTGGATAGTGGACGCCATTCAGCACGCCTACAGGCAGAGTGACTCCCCAGTCCCTCAGCTGGTCCGGGCACACTCCACAAGGAGTGTAGCAACCTCGTGGGCTTCGCTGAGGGGCGTGCCCCTTTCTGATATATGCAGAGCAGCCTCCTGGGCATCAGGCTGCACTTTCACAAGGTTCTACAGGGTCAATGTTGTCCCCCTTAACCCTCTGGCAACATCAGTGCTCCCAAGCTCGTCACAGCATCTCTAGAGATGGGTAGGCACTCCTCATGACTTTGTTGGTACTAGTCATCCATGTGCTGAAAGCACCGCCTCTGGCGGTCAGGAGAAACGAAATAGAACGAGGGTTATGCATATAACCATGGTTCTATGAGTTTCGGATGACCGCCAGAGCTTGGCCGTCACTCGGAGAGAGCACGAGAAGATTGCCAAGAGGTCATTTCCTGGGTCGACCTCTCTTTTGTGCTGGTGCACAATGATGACGTCACCCAGGTCACAGGTGACTTTGTTGTTACTAATACTCGACCTGCACGTTCGTGTGACGAATATCCATGTGCTGAAAGCACCGCCTCTGGCGGTCATCCGAAACTCATAGAACCGTGGTTATATGCATAACCCTCGTTTTATCTGCGGATTTATTTTTTGCATTGTTTTTTTTAATATGACTCGCTCCAGTCTCAACAGCACGTCTACTTTTTCCACACGCATCTAAGTTCTAACACAAATCCCCTCTCGCTTTCTCTCTTTCCATCCCTGTGCACGGGGCTTTCTTAAAGGAGCTGCACCATTTTACAACAATTGCATCTACATTTTCATATTAGAATGTTTTGTCTGTTTAAGTGTAAGCTTAAACTACCGTGATCAATTTAAGTTCCCGTGCCCCCGCTGAAAGTCTTATCGTTACACTATCACATCTATAAGTAACCGTGACAAATAGGGTATAAGATATATAAACTCACGCTATTGTATTTTCATATATGTTTGGTAATGGCTCACTGCGTCATGGAAGCAGTTAAGTCAAGTCGCATCAAAAATAGTAGTGGCAGAACTCCCAAGTGACACCTTGTGGTTGTTTGTGTCAACTGCAGTTTGTGCCATTTCTGCTGAGAAAATGGGGTGAGTGTTTCATGAAGGAACCTGTCCAAACTTAACTGGGACCCACTGTAGTGGCAGAACTCCCAAGTGCCGCCTGGTGGTTGTTTGTGTCAGTTGCAGTTTGTGCCATTTCTGCCGAGAATATGGTGCGTGATTCGTGCATGATTCATGCAGGAAACAGTCCAAACTTAACTGATACCCACTGTAAAAAGTGTCTCCACACAGGTCTTCAGTAAATAACTCAGCCAGCTTTCACAGGTAACTATAGACAGTCTTCACACAGAACTTTGAACTAACTCAGGAAGTATTCACAGGTACACTAAACACAGGTCTTCAGTAAATCACACAGGCGGCATTCCCAGGAAATCTTCAGGAAACCAACACAAAAGTCCATAAACATCCAAAAGGAACAAAAGGAGAGTTCTTACAAACCAATCGCTGGTCCAAAATAGGTGCAAAGTAATCAATACCCACGTGTGAGAAGGGTGGTAGGTCAGGAGTGACTCGATCCTCTGGCAGGTCCGCCATTTTCTGTTCTCCGACTTTGACCTGCAATCTTCTGCAAAAGACACAAGATTTTATTACACTTCTAGCAGAAGAGTTAGCAGAGGCTAGCCAGAATTTCTGTCTGAGCTTTGAAAGCATATGATTCCTTCCCGAGTGTCCAACTTGTTGATGGATGTCACGCAGGATCAATTTGGATGTGTGAGTTCTTGGGAAGGAGGATAGGATTCTTCAGACTCACCGGCATGGATGCTTGACTTATCCTACCTCCGATCCTCAGGATGACCTTGTCAAGGACTGGATTCAGTTTCCATATGGAGCTGTTGGCTTTGACTGGTTTGCCCATTCTCAAGAGTGTCAGCTCTGAATCAAAGTAGCAATGCTGCTCATAGCGAATGATTGATCTCTCTGCTTCATCCAGGTCCTCCACAGTGAAGCTTTGTCGGTCATCTTTGGCTTTGGAGGCCATGCTAAGGACCTTGCCTTTCTGACTTCGAAGCAGAAGGAGATGTCTGAGTTTCAGCAGCCATGCTACAGCTCTTTGAAGTTTATTCCATGAAGAATAGAACTGAATGAGGTTGGTGGTTGCATTAAGTTGCAGATTAAGGCAGTTTGCAGTGATTTCTTTCCTTACCTCTGCATCATTCAGAGGAATGTGGCCGAGATCTTCTGGCATTTCAGGCCACTTACTCTCCTTCCTTGACAAGAAGCTTGGGCTATGTAGCCATCTGGAGGAGTTCAAGAGTGGTTCAATGTGTAATCCTTCGCCCTGTATTGAGTCATTTAACCATATACCGACTTACGAAGATGAGTAATTAACACGAAAACGTTGCCTGGTGTCCCTTTAACAAGTGAGGCTTTTGTCGTCAAGTCCATGAATCTTTTATCCTCAACAGACATCTCTCTTTTTTCCTCATAAACCTTTTCAGGAAAGTCATTGTTATATTGCTTTATGAGCAAATCTCTGAGATTGCCCATCGAGATTCCTCAGTGGGTGCAAACCGTGTATTTCAACAAGCCTCTGTTCCTGAGAAATTCCAAGCTAAACAGTGGCTAGTTTTCATCAAAATCGCTGTTTTTTCTAGAAATGGAGATATAACGTCTTTCATGAAATATGAAGTGTTGCCTGTAAACTTTCCGGGAAGTGATCAGCTAGACCTGGCGAGACTGCCACCAAGTGATAGACCCACGAAAATGGCCTGGTTTTGACCTGACGTGCATGCGTCACTGATTCGACCAAAGCGGCGAAGTTATGATAAAATGTCCAGATTGTGCGTTTTCATGAGTTTTCGATCGTCATATATTTCATTTCCATTCATCAAAGAGTTCCCAAAATCACATATAAGGTGTGTTAGAGTGTCTAGTTTCGTAATTTAAAAAAAGCTAAAAACGTAATGTAGCACCCCTCTACTCTACTTAATAATAAATTGCACTTTAAAGTAAAAGGAGGTGCTTCTATGAGTTACTGTTAAGTTTAGGCCAGTTCTAGATTCGGCATTTAGGGGGGAGTAAATTGACAAGGACACCAGTATGTAAAATGTTATAAATAAATAATGCAGGTTTATTAAATGCAAGAATATCTTTTCTCTATGAGAAAAGAAGAGGAAATATTAGTAAATAGAAAATAAATAGTAAATAAATACAAACCCTATAAAATAATAAAAGAGCTCTTAAAATGCAAAGTATCAAATCAATAGTTAAAAACTCAAATGTCCAAAAGAAAAGAAATACCGGGTAAGGTGGTGTGAGTGTACAATGTCAGTGTATTTGTGAAGGCTTATCTGTATCCAGGGAACAGATCCAAGGGGTTGGTTATCCAGTATGAAAGGGCAGTTCAAGGGGTTGGTTATCCAGTATGAAAGGGTAGAACAGTTCAATCGATCCAAGGGGACTGACTCGCCATCCAGTGTTCCAGTGTACATAAAAACCAATCTGCATACAGCAGTTTGAGAATACAATTAAGGATATATATTCAATATCAAAAGTCGTAAAAGATATAATTAAATTCCAATTGAACTACAATTCCAGGTTAATTAAGTCCTATTAACTTAGCTAGGCACAAACTTCGGCGTTGGCATTAAGCTGGTAATGACAGAGAAGAGGTGCGTTCTCACTCACACACACACACAGGCTACTACAATGCGGCTCCTCTAAACATTCTAATACTAACGTCTCCTATCTCTTAGGAGTTCGATTTACTACCAACGATCATATATTTAAAATCATGTAATTCAATATATGCATTAACAACTTCTCTATTACTCAAAAACATACTTAAAGACAATATTATTACAATAGCAGCACTTAAAAAGAACAATAAAGTAAAAGCATCTCCGATTGGTTTTAATTAGTTAGCTCAGTTTTCTAGCATGCTAATCATCCTATTGACTTGAATGCACTATCAGCTAACGGTGCTAATCACTTGCTAGCAGAATGCTAGCGAAGTATTTTAACTCACTGGAGTTCGAGGTTCAAACAACACAGGTCTTCAACAATCAGTAGAAAAATAGGTATAAGGAAAGGTAAGATGATTCAATACGATCAATAGATTTAGAAAAAGTTAGATTAGAGTTAGATAAAGTTAGTATTCATTTTCTTAAGAGGATTATCAGTAACGTCTAATCAATTTCATTCAAGTGGAGTCTCGAGAGTGAAAAACAAACCCATCACCTAGGAGATGACTATACCACAATAAAAGTATCTTAGAATACCTGCACTTTCAAGCAGACCAAAAAAGAAATACATATAATCATGTAAACTCAGCTTCTTGCTATTTATTCATATTTATTCTATTTATATATTAAAATATTTATTGAACTCAAACTGTTCTAAAACTAAAGTTATGGTCTTAGTAACCAAACTTTAAGGTGGGTTACAGTAATATTACGTTTTTGGCACTCAACGCATGGGAAGGAAAAACTTAATATTACGTTTTCGGCACTCAATGAGTTAAATCGCCAACAACATTGTTTTCTGCAGAAGCCTACCCAAGGCTACAGATTAATTCTGAACAGTTATTTCTCTACTGGCTCAATTATCACACAAGACATTGTTTTGATTTGCTTAGTTGCGTTACCTCCAACACTGACAATAACGCAGACAGCAAATTAAGATATTTTTTCGTTTTGTGGAGCGGCACCGGTAGGCTATCAAAAGCAGATTTCAATTTCCGTTACCACCGTGTAGTCAAGCCTTAAGCCATACCCAAGTAGCCTAAATCGAGGTAATGTTTAATTATGCATGATTTATTTTGTTATTGAATTCGTAGGCTGGGATTCCTCTCGGCAACAATTAGCCTATGTTTAACGGTAGCCTCCTGCTTTTTCAGAAGGGGTGGCAGTCAGGCTACTGACAGAGCGATGTACAGTGGCAGAGCGACGCACAGTGGCTGAAAGTGGTACTAAAGTTTCACGCAGCTTCACGCCACGTAATGCGCGACTGAAGTGGCCATTTGAAAGTGACGCCCACTGTAGCTGGAATTTTTTGCACTCTGCTACTGTGTGTTGGCATTGACAGAAAGTGCAGGTCGGTGTGCCAGCACTGTACAAAGTGTTTTCTCTGTAACCTTAGGTGGCTGCCTGGTTGCCTGCTCCTCAGCTGGTGTCACAGTGGTCACAAAGCTGCTGCCCCTTTGTGGTGTCCAGGGCTCTCAAGTTTTGAAGTTTGCAAGGAGTGAGACTTTGTTTCTCAGGGGGAGGGGGCGTGGCACTGTGCCCTCCCCCCTGATCGAAGTACATGAAAATCCTACGTCTGCTTGAACTACCCCCCCCCCGATCAACAGACCCACCCTCCGCTTCATGAGAGAGCACAAATTCCATTATTTCAAACACACTGTTTTATTTATTCTAAAACCCTATAGTAAATAATAATAAATAATAATAACATAAATTATAATAATAATTTCACCCAAATGGGCCCTTTGAATAGCAGTGGCTCATTCTGCTCTAAACAAACAGAAAACAACCAAATGAGAAAAAGCACATTTAGCCCCAAAATGGTCTTTTGAACAGTGGTGGTTCTGTCCATGTGTGTGTGTGTGTGTTTATGAGTGATGTTGTGTGTTGTAAGTGTTTGTGGCAGATTTTGATGCCTTGATGACTGATACTGGGTGCTCCCATTTAAAGCACTGTGGTTCAATGTCAGCCATTTTCACAGTCATGAGGCCATCCTTAAAAATATTCTTGTTTGCAGTAACAGCCAAAAATAAATAAAAAATGGGTCGGTAGTTAGGTCAATATTTTTTTTTTTCAAGATTCAAAGTAAAATGAATTTAAACAAATGTGAAAGGTATGAATTTAAACAAATGTGCATATTGTGACGTAACTGACTGGGTCCTCAATCCGTGCCTTCAGGCGCATCACTGCAAACCTCAATCTGATGCAGGTTATGTAGACCAGCCTTTCTCAAACTTCTTTGACCTGAGGCCCAGTCATGGCAGACTTTGGGGTCATAGGGCTCATCTACACGTACCCAACCCCACGCCCTCCAAATCAAATTGTCATTATCATTATCACAATCATTATTATGCCTATATTGTTATACATGCACTTTCACTGAAATGTTTTGTGACATACACATCAGAGGACTGGTTTACTAATGTAAGTATAATTAGTTTAATTGATTTTGCATGGTTGCATGATGCTTGCATAAGAAAAGAAATACTTCTCAAAACAGCAACAATTATATGGGTGCTATTGTTTTGGGATGTTTCCCTCATGCAAGCATCATACATTGGTAGGAAATGGAGAAAAAAAAAATAGCCTACATGTTTTTTTAATGGCGTTTAATTTGAATGCCTGAAGGATTCAGGAAACACAATACCAGCTTTTTGGTGAGCAGATAGGCGTAAATCACTGATCTGTTGATCTTTAACAGATAGAAAGAAGGCTACAATAGCTTTTTTATTACGTTATATTCAAATTTGACTATATAATAGGCTACTCAGTGCTATACAGTGTATTATACAGTCTCTGCTCTGTTTCTATGGAAGTTCCAAAATTAACGTTGTTGTCAAGTGTGGTTAAACAATTAAATAGCATTCAGCATTCAATAACAGGTTGGCGGAGCTTTGATACCAAACGTTATCGATTAGTTTGGTTTCTCTCGGCGCAGAAGCCTGCATTGAATGAACGGCGCATACCATCACTTTATTGTATGGCTCCAATGACATCGATAGCAGAAAGCGTTTGTTTTTTTTTTTTTTGTCGGTCAGCGGTATCTTGATCAACTGCGCAGCAAATTATCAGGCGAAACACGGGACTAATTTCACTCCGCGACTTTTCCGGACCAGCAGTCTCCCGTTGCGGGACCCACATCAAAAAACAAAACTATTTCCTGATTGGTTGAAATCCTATTTTCTGATTGGCGATAGGTTATTTAACAGCAGCTCTCTGAGCTGAATGAGCGCCTGAACAGCAGCGTTGTGTGACCGTTTGTAAATATAGCCCTTAGAAATTTCTGTGTGGTAGGCTAAAGTTAATAATTTTCGGAGTGAGAAATGCCATGTGTGGCGTGTGAGCGTGTGAAGTCATTGAAATGTGTGTGTCTCACGCTCAATGCGTGAGACTTGAGAGGTCTGGTGGTGTCCTTACATCAAAGGTTCTCAATTTGGAGACTGTGCCTTTAATTGGAGGAAGATCCGAACACTGGATGCAAAAGGATACTTGCTTGTGTTTCTAAAAATTCTACAAGATGTCAATCTAACACGTGCATAGTTCTTTTGGGAAAATTCATACACTCTGGTCCTCCATGGTTCACGGAGTTTGTATGGCAACTTGGAAATGAACAATTTAATTCATCAAGGTAATCCAAGTTTTGCATTGCTTTGTAACACTCTCTTAGAAATAAAGCATACGAATGAAGGGATTGGCAGTAATCAGGTTTTATAGATGTCCAGTTCAGTGCCTTCTCCAGATAGGAATTTGCTATTCTTATTTCATTTCCGAAATGTTTGCGCAATAGTTGTTTAGCCTCTGTGTAGCCTTGGCGGGCCTCCATATGCAAACAACTGTGGACTAGGTCCTTGGCCTGACCTACTGTAAATTGTTCTAGAGAGTACAGCCTATCTTGGCAGTTCCTAGTCTTGTCCTCAATAATGTATTTAAAAGCATGAATAAAAGACTGAAAAGATTGTGGGTTACCGTCAAAGACTGGGACTTCTCTTTTCGGTAAGAGGGAAAGATTTTGTTGCCTCATCATGAGATCAATGAGGTTCTTCTGTGTTTGCAGCATGGCACAGTGGTCTCCTGTGGGGTCATTGCTTGAATCAACTTGTGGGCTTGATGAGGTTGCAGCTGCCCTAGAGCTGCCCTGCATATGCTGAACTGCTGTTTGGAACAGGGTTTTTGGTACTGCTTTCAGAGGTACAAAGTCAATTGCAGAAGCATCAGCAAAAGTGGGCTCAAAGTTGCCTCTACGATAATATTCATTCATAGCATCTCCTTGTAGTTCTTCACTATCACTAAGTGCTCTGAGTTTAGCCTCTGCTGCCTCTGCTGCTAACTGAGATTGCACCTCAATCTGTTCTTTCCTAGACTTTAGAGCAGCTGTCCCCAACCACCGGGCATTCCTAACCGGGCCGTAGTCTACGACAAGAGTTTTAAAAAAAATGCATGCAAACTAAATAAACTCAATTTAATTCGCAATAATGTCACATTCGCAATAATACCCACTGACGATGGTGAGCCAGATACCTCAAAGAAAAAGAAGGGGTCATTCAATACAAAATATGACCAGTCATATTTAAAATATGGTTTCGCAGAGACCGGTGACTCGCATGCACCAAGTCCTTTATGTGTGGTATTTGACGATAGGTTGTCAAACGAAGCAATGAAACCATCAAAGCTAATTTGACATCTAGAGTCCAAGCATCCTACACTTAAAGACAAACCCCTTGAGTTCTTTGAGCGTAAGAAACGCGAGCAAGAAGGACAAAAAGCATCATAGTGGCTAGTCGGATTGCTAAATCTAAGAAGCCCTTTACTATTGGGGAAGAGTTAATTCTGCCTGCTGGTAAAGGCATGTGCAATGAACTCCTTGGGGAGGCTGCAGCTAAAAAAAAATAGCTCAGGTACCGCTTTCTGCAAGCACTGTCCATAGGCAATTGATGATATGTCAGAGGATATTGAGGCACAGTTGTTAGAGAGGGTGAATGGGTCACCGTGGTGCGCTATCAAGTTGGTTGGTTGCAGGTCACTGGCCAGAGTGTTTGAGTTGCGAGAGCCGCTGCAGAGATTTCTTACAAAAAAAAAGTCACCATTAGCTGCATATTTTTTAGTGATGAGGGCTGGGTGTCAAAACTTCGGCTTACCTGTGTGACATATTCGGGTTGCTTAATGACCTCAACCTGTCACTGCAGGGGAGAATGACGACTGTCTTTAAACTGGCAGATAAAGTCGCTGCATTTAAAGCCAAGCTTGATTTGTGGGTGCAGCCGAGTGGATTTGATATGTTCCAAACAGTTGTGGGGGTTTTGGGAGAGACTGAGGCAGGGCCCTTTCTCTCGCAGCTGGGTTGAGCGATCACCTTGTTCGCGGCTTTCAAATGAGTTTGGCGTTACTTCCCATCCTCCAAAGATCCAAGGCAAACCAATGAGTGGGTCCACAACCCATTTGTCAATATGTCCCGAATAGTCCTAACTTGTCAGCGCAGGAGAAAGAGCAGAGGAAACCTCTCTGGCGGATTTTTGGATGAAAACCAAAGCAGAATATCCCAAGATAGCCGTAAAAGCGCTGAAAACGTTGCCACCATTTTCCACCACGTATCTATGCGAGGCCAGGTTTTTGGCAATGACTGCAACTAAGACCAAATTGTGCAATCGACTGGACATTTCAAACACACTGAGGGTGTCACTGTCTTCCATCATCCCCAGATGGAACCTTCTTGTTGCAGGGAAACAAGCACAGGGCTCCCACTGATTATTCGTAATGCACATTTAGTTCCCATGTTTTGTTACCATATTTTGTTAAGCATGTTCACACGTGATAGATGTAGCTTCAAGTTGTTCAATTTTCATAGTTCATATTGTTCAATTTTCACTTCTTCAAGTTCACGTTTTTCACATTTTTAAGAGTTTGTTACCTTCACTGTTCATACATAACTGGAGCTAGTTATTTTCAAGTAATGCATGCACAACACGGAACATGGAACTAACTGATTTGTTAGTTAGCACGAATGCAACCAATCAGGATCGAAGACTGAACACAGAGAAAGTTTAGGATTCTCACTGAGGCAGACTGTAGACTGGGCTTCAGCTGTACGGAGCTATTTTTCTAAGGTAAGGAAGGTAGCCTACCTTACATTGCTGAAGTTGCAATGAATCACAATAATCACAAAAAGCACCCACTTCCTTAGCGAAGTTTAGCGAACTCCCGATTGATGCACGTTACTGATATGCTGTTTACTAGTTAGCCTACAAACTCGGGTGCTGCGCGTCAGGAGCTCTTTGCCTCCGCTTCGTCTGTTAATTGTGAATAACGAGACACCACGGCGGACGTTATCCCTAGGCCTACATAGTAAACAAGTCCTAAATTATGCGATAGCGAACGTCAAAAAAGTCTAGTTGCTCCTTTTTGAAACGGACTGTCAAAAAAGACGCACCCAGGAGCAGCCGTAATGTAATCCGACCTTAACTAAATCGCGTCCTGAGCTGGCTATTAACGTGCCTTTTAGGCTCTCAAAAGTGTAGCTTATAGCCTACATATGGACACAAATTGCATGCTTAAATAGCCTAAGAACTATTTTAAAACTGTTTTGTTGAACTATTCAACAACACTTGCCAGCACGCATGCACCTCTTCCTCTCCCTCTCTCGTGCTCTCTCTCCTCTCCCTCTCTCGTGCACGCACACACACACTCGATGGCAAAGCATCCTTTTTGTGACAAGCACATAGCCCATTGTGTAGGCCTAGTCTATGAAAATAATTGCCATCACTCAGCTCTTGGATTAACATGATACACAGGATTTACACTTGTGATGCAAGTTGATAGACAATTGTGTATCAAAAGAAGAAGAAAAAAGTTTGCATAATTAAATGCTTTTGAATAAAAATTTTGCAGCATATTGCCTTTACTATCTACCCCCCTTTTTGACAAAGTTGACATATCGGTTTTGCATATCGGTTATCGGCCTCCTGTTTTGGTAATAATTGATATCGGTATCGGCCCTGAAAAAAACATATCGGTCGATCCCTAGTTTGCGCACACAATTTCAAACATTCCATTACAGCGGCGTTCATTCATAAAACCGCAAATTTACTCACAACCGATGCATTGTCCATTCATTGATTCCATCGATCGCGTTCCACTTCACAATCCGTAACAAAACTGTCCACATATAGAATCCTTTCGAAGCCGTCGGTCTTTACATTGTCGGAAGTTTTCCGACAATGTAATGGCTATTCCACCAAACTTTTTAGCCACATGAGGTAGATGAGGAGTTCTCCCGACACACATTCCAGAGAAGCACGCACGGAGAGTAGAATTAAATCTAAAGGTCGTCATTTATTCCACAGTCCAGTTGACTTCCAAGAAGTGAAAATAAAGGATGCAAAATACAGATAACCTAAACTGTATGTGCTATGCGTACAGTGGGTACCAGTTAAGTTTGGACGGGTTCCTTCATGAAACACTCACCCCATTTTCTCGGCAGAAATGGCACAAACTGCAGTTGACACAAACAACCACAAGGTGTCATAGGAGTTCTGCCACTACTACTTACTACGTTGCCAGCCGATTTTGCCGGGGCTTCAGCCCCGAATGTTTCGAGTGTAGCCTCGAATGTATTTTGCAAAGTTGACTAACAAATACACCATTATTCGGATCATGCATTGGAACTGAGAGAAGAGGTTGACCTATTTCTCAAATATAAAAGCATGACACAGGTTTCCTCTCACTCTCCTTCATGCAGCGGATCTAACTTGAACGTTACCTTAGGCTACCATAATTTGAAACGTAGGCTGCTAAGAGCGCGCGCATGCACGAGAGAGAGAGTCAGTCAGTTCCAGGGTTGGGCATGTCATTGTTTGCATTTCCTATTTAGTATAAGAAAGTTATAAGGAAATCATAAAGGCAATAAGGCAGGGGCGCCGGAACGAGTTTCAAAGTGCAGCCCAAAATCGTGTGCGCTGTATTTTCTCAAACAAAATGTGTGCAAATAGCCTGCGTAATTCTGCTTCATAAAGTTGAACAAACGCATGTGGTAATTTTATAGATAAATAGAAATAGCCTACTGCCATGCAGGCCAACTTGGAGTGAACTTACACACGGGAGATTCTTTCTCTAGTCGTAGCTGAGCAGAGTTGGGTGTAACGTGTCATTAATCACGTTACAGTTCCTACAGTGTGCGAGCAAAGATATAATAGTTGTAAAGGGCATGAATAAAAAAGGCAAAAAACTTCCTTTGCCGAACCCAAAATTTAAATAAGAATTTTATCTTAACGAGACAACTCTAAATATCAGAGTGGGATAGGTTGGGATATTGTATAAATTTCACTTCAATTGCAACCACAACATGCCTGATTGCCGTTCAAACGACAACAAAAAATATATAAAAGCACTTTTTGCATTTGAATGTAGCACGAAAAAAAAATGTTTTAAACAGCTGGACAAATGATTTAGCTAATTGATTATAGCCCGTAGGCCTACACCAGCAATTGTTGAACATTTACCTGTACAGGACATTGACAGTAGCCCAGCCTAACAAGCAGATGTTGCAAAAGACGCAATTAATCAGAAATAAATAATGTAATCTGCATCGCTTTATTTAACAAAATGCAAGCAACAAGAGGGTTGAGTTCACTGTGAGGCCAAACCCAAGAGCAGAGCCTATCTGTTAAGGCAGTGGATAGGCTATATGGTAACGAGCTGTGTGCGCCTGGAAAGACGATAGAAGATGCTTTCTGAATAGCAGCGAAGATGGCTCTGGTCATCCCATACCCTCCCCCACCCCCTTCTTTCACAAGCAGTGGGGGAGCGCGGGGCACAAAGTAACACTTTTTGGCTTTGGCTAAATATTTCTAAAATCATTTGAGTTTCACTAGTCACATGTTTTAACAAGCAACACTTATTTTCCATATGGAGAAATAACATATGCAGAGTCTAACCAAGGTCAATCTTGCCAAAAAAAGCCCTCAAACCTGAAAACACATGAGGCAAAAGTGCAAAACATCACAAAACTAACTAAACTAACACGCGCATATTGTGTTCTTGCAATCATTATAGCCTACAGTTGTAACAGCGCAACAGTGGTTTTACTCCCCGTATGTGCTCATTATAAAGAACGTCTAACGTGTCCCTAAAACAGCTATCAATTAATCACCAAACATCTTATAAACAAGTCTTGCCAGGAGCAACACCTTGCAAAAAATGATAACAATAGGCCTATAGGCCTTTTTATGGCTCTGCTCCTGCCTAGATTCGAACTCAGAACTGCCTGAAAGTTGCAGACCTGTTACAGACCTAGAAATACGTGCATTAACCCACTCGACCGTCAGACAACGCTATCTGCTTCGAGTATGCCTATTAGGTAGGACTGTAGCCTACACTGGTTGCTGTGGCACAGTCTTGAGTGACCGAATTCGTTTTCCTTTGTCATATGAATGCTGTCATTTTGTTAACATTACTGTTAAGGAGATGCTGTAGGCAAAGGCTATATTTCAACCTCATTAGTGTTTTTAAAAAAATCAGAACTATTCACGAGGTTTCTGGGCCGCATATTTATGTTCTGTTAGCAAGCGAACTTCTCATGACTGCCGACAAAGTAGCCTACTGCCAGCTGACGAAGCTCTCATTTTAAAACATTACTGAGAGACAGGCACTGTACAATCAAGACATCTTGCCACTGAATCCAAAACTTTGTTTAACATTATGTACAAAGCTATAGGCTACAGTGGACTGGCATGTTGCAGGAGCTGCTAAAAACACACACTGAAAACTCGGAACACAACAGCGGACTACGCTGCCCCCAAGCGGCTGCAGTTGTACTTACATTTCACCCAGCTGCGTGAATCACCTTGATCGTGAATGAAGTGTCAATTTTTAACCGGGACCCACTGTAGCTGGCACACTGTCTAGACAGCCATTGCCTGTAATGCAAAGTGAAGTGTCTGAACTAACCTGTGACATCTCAGCATTTGAAGATGCAGCCCACTCAGCATGGCCCATGTACCGTTCCAAGCTTGAACGGATCAAGTAGGAGACGCATCAAGTAGGAGAAGCATGGACTATGTGGACACTGGTGGCTCGGGGGATGCCAAAACATGTGCGTAGTGTTCCTGTACAAGCCAAAGCTTACCTTCAGTGGAGAAACAGCCTGTCGGTCTCAAAAGGACTGGTGTTGTACGGAGAACATCCCGTACAGCATGAGACATGACATAGGGCCAATCTCAATTCTCTATTTTACCCCTTCCCCTTCCCCCTTCCCCTTAGTTTTGCGCGTGCACGTGAGACGAAGGGCTATCTCAATTCTCATTTCGATCGAGGGGTAGGGATAAGGGCAAGGGTAGATACCCCTTAAAATCAAGTAAGATCGGGAGCTTACCTGCAACCGAGGGGTAAGAGAAATACCCAACATACACCGCTCACACCGGAAAAATAGCACACCGAGAGATTCATTGACATGAAGTGTTGGCATTAATAAGGATTATAAAATTAAAATGGTAATTGTTTTATGTTGCATTCAATCTTGTGACCATATATTGAAGGTCCTGTTCTTCTTCAGGGGGCGTTTTCAAAAATCGCTGTTTTGTGAATGTTAACAGCGCATCAATATTTTTGCGAATGTATCGCATTTTACATATTTCCATGTCTACCCCGCGAATTGGGAGCATACCATGTCACTTTTTTACCGCTCGTCTGATATGAATGCATAGGCCTGCTGCCGACTCCTCGCATAGGCAGGTAGCGATTGCTTCTGATGTCAAGTAACGACCATTTGGATATTATTGTAAAATATCAAAGGAGTTGTGGGATGTTTACATAGCAAACTGCATGTTTATTTTGTCCCCATCCCTGTTTCATTCACCGGACCAAGGTAGGCTGCGAGCGAACATAGGCACGTTCAGCTGTTGTTGAAATAATTCCTGAGCGGTTTTATTCCGAGCTGAAAATGCAATTATAGCCTATTTGACAGACGACAGGTTGCTAGTGACAAAATATTAGCTTTCAGTGTGGTACGATCTCTGTAAATTACGTTAATTCAAGTGTTTCAATCATCCAGCTCTCCCTTATGGTTGGCTAGTGGTATCTCATTTCCAAGGGGAATATTCTTCACCCCTATGTCTTGCCACTCGGTTTCGAGGGACAAGGGCTAGGGTAAGATGAAGGGATAGGGGAAGGGGAAGGGGTAAAACAGAATTGAGATTGGCCCATACTCAACCGTCTGCATGATTGGCATCAGGGCATCACTTGCCTGCAGACCAGACCAACACAGAGGAAGAAGCCTCTGATAACACAGCAGTGTCTGTGAGTACAAAAAACAAAACTATCTAATTGTCATTGATTACTTCTCTCATTATCTGGAAAAAGCCCACCAGACATGACCAGCCAGACCACCTGTGCTCATCTGAAGAACATATTTGCGCGATGGAGGTGTCCTGATGAGTTGTACACAGAAAACAGAGGACAATTTGCAAGCAAAAAAAGAGGTTAATCTCACACTTTTAATGTTATTAGATTAAGACACTAGATGGCACTGTTGTATTACATTTCACAGAGTCGTATACGGAGGCGGTAAGGGGATCCACCAAATTATTTCATCTGAAGCATTGTTTTCCTCTTCCAAAAATTAAAAACGTCCTAGAGGCTACATAAACATGAACGTAGAAACTGAATGTAGAAAAATTGCTTATAATATAGGCTACCCATGCGTCATCATGCAATCAATGTGGGAACATGCATCAAAACACTTGACCTTCATCTGCTCCAGAATGTGCAACTCCAGGGTCAGACCTCTCACTAGGTAGACTATGAGATATTGCATCCATACTCATGCTTAATTCTTTGTTCCTCCTTAATTAAAATGTGTTAAGAAATGAAATGTATAGGACTGGGTTGTGCGCTGGATCCTCTGCACCCTCTGAGAGGTTTAGCTGTGCCTTGCGCCATGACACATGAAAATAAATGTCATAGAATGGTGGTTATTTGATGCTGGACTTTAAACTCTCAAAAGTGTTAATTGTGTGTGTGTCTGAATGTGTATGTGTGTGTGAGCCATCACATCTGGCCTCACATTACCCTGTTCTTGCCAGATTGGGATGTCTCTTTTCAGCCTGCTTTCGGCTCGTTAGCCCTTCACAATTAATCTCTGCACTTTTAATAAAACGGACAGTCAGAAAAGTATTGATCCCAACCAGTGGCAACGTCTTGTCTTGTCTCATCTCAGAGATTTAGCACTCCCAGCAGGGTTCAGCGATAAAAGTCCATGAAGTGGAGAGGAGACGAAAGGAGAGGGGAGGAGGGTGCGACGTTCATGGCTGGGGATGATGTTTGTAAGCCCCATGCTGTGTTTGAAGTGAAAAATTGCACAACTAACCTCTTTAGCAAACGTGTTCACTGCAAACAGAAAAAGTAAATCCCCTGCTCTGCTCTCTCCTTTCTGTCTGATGTTGTTACATTTGTCACATTTAGAGTAGACCCCATCAGTAGAATTAGTGTGATTTCAGGTTTCTTTTAACTCAAAGGCGCAGCTTAAGGCTTATTAAGCTGGCTCATTCCGGCTAAGATGGATACTGGGTGACAGGCATTTTTTCCATCTATCTGTGTCCTCTCTTCTTGGTGTCCTCTTCTTGGAGTCGCACGGTTTTGGATCATCTCTGGGATGAGGTTAAATTAGCCGATGATCTGAAAAGCTAATTTGATGCCACATTAAGACTGTGAAATTGTGGTGAACACACACTTTTTCGCACTTGGACTCAAAATGTCCTATGGGAAGCCCTCATCCTTGTCGCCTGGAGAGAAAACCCACACTGACAGAGCTGAGGCCAGGCTAAAGTTGAGGTGAAGCTCTGTCCACCATGGGCATCCAGGCAGGCTCACACTGCTGCATTTCTTAGCTTTCTGTTGATACAACATGAGAAAAAAAAACATTTGTGTCATGTCCGTGTAAGCAGACTAACCTCAGACATATGAATAAAATATCTGACAGTAAAAAGTCAACTGGGGGGTTTAAAAATTTTGAATGAATGAATGAATGAGCTGAATTAGTTTTATTCAGAATTAGTCTTCGTTCAGAGATGCGTGATTGATCTATGATGGGAGCTGTCTGTCTAGAGTTTGTTTTGTTTAGATCTAGATCTGTCTGAATATGTCTTTTTGGTGCCTTTTGCCATTCTTGTCTCATTTCTCAGGGTAGCTGGTATGGTCTACAGCCTGAGCAGTAGCTTCCTCTGACATGTTGAAGAGCTAGGGAGTTTGTCCGGCAAACTGCTTTAGCCCGCAGCACATGTTGAGACAAACTCTCGTTACACATCCGGGATGATTCCAGGGGGGTTCTTTAAGATTGCTTCAGTTTCTTTGATCCGGCTCAAAGTCAATTCGCACACATCCTAGAGAAGAGGTGAAAAGTCTGTCTTGTCAATCACATGCACCACACTAGCGTGCAGAAACACACTCACGCACACACACAGTGTGTGATCTTCAAAAAACTGAGCACCTCCTGTCTCTCTCTCTTGGCAGTGTCTGTGATTTATTCAGTAGGATTAGGAGTAGAGGATTCAGGAGTACGCTGGGCTATGCCTGTATGGTTGTATTAAAGATAAGCACCTTTTTTGATAGGGCCATATCCAGCTTTAATTACCATAACTGCAGAGATTTAAGCTGATGCACTGCTGTTTGCAAGAACAAACGGGGGAGAAGCCACTGGACTGTAATCCTTAGGCTGAGAGAAGAGAGGACAGAAGGGGTGCCTCTGAACCAGCCATGTCTCTCAGGGGACCAGCATCTTCAAAAGCTTGTCTGAGCTTCTCCACCTGTGCACCACTCAAATTCAGTTGACCAGCAGGGGAAGCTTCATGTGTGTGTGCTCCTGAAGTGCCCCCCTCGTTGTTGTTGCCTTTCTCACTGTTTGGCTTGTATATATTGTGCGTTGCAGAGATGTGTAATATGCCGTGTTTGCAAACCCTTTTTAAAGCAATTGAGACTAATCAATATACAGTAATTGTAATCTCCCAAAACTATCATTATTACTCATATATTACATATGTTATTATGCCATTACTAGTGCAGATTGAGCTACTGACATTTAACAATAAAGAGCTGACATGTACCAGCAAATTCCTCTGGATAAACTCCTCAATTATATTTCATAATTCTCATCAAAGCAGGTCGAACTGCAACATACTAAAAATAAGACATCTGAACTCCACATGAACCAACCTCCTTCAGAAATAAACCGAGAAAGAGGACACAGCCAAGGGGAGGAGGATGAGGAGAGAACTGCACATGCTCTCCTGACTCTACAACTGTTGTAGAACTTGGGATAACTGCTAGGCTTGTAGTGGCCTGGGCTTGTCTGGGGCGCCCTGCATAGTGTGTGTGTGGTGATGGGTGGAGACTAATAAGGATGGCTGGGGATGAGAGCATACATGTGTCTTTGTGTGTGTGTGTGTGTGTACATGAATGTAATGTAATGATTTATGTACATACAGTAAACTAAAAAGCAGCTGTTTGTCTTTGTGCTTTTAATTGCATATGTTTTAATATGTCTCTTTGTTCTTTTTAGTGTTTATAAATGTGTTTTTATTGCTTTGATTGTGAGCAAGATCAAACATTTATCACTATTTTAACACCTCCCCTACTATCAAGAAAATACAGCTGCTAAGCTGAGTCACACTACAAACAGTCAGCTAAGCAAACCAGTTAACACAGCAGCAACTATGAGTTTAAGCAATTGTCCCCAATACCACTGCTAAACATAAAACACTTATATTAGTACTGTTATTACACCCTTGAACCAACCCTCACTTAAATCAAATCCAATAGTGTAGTGTTATTATCAAATAGAATGGCAAGTTTCAAATCCTCTCGGTGGAAGCGAAAACCCTTAAGGGAAAACCTCTTTTTTCGTTGTTTTTAGAGAAAAAAACCTTCATAAGGGAAACTCTTCTACTGTCCTGTTATTACAGCAACACTTGTTTACAACAAGCGAGAGGAGAAACTTTCCTTCAACTACACATATGCTTTTCCCATCCCCATAAATTCATCAAATGAGCAAACAGATCACATCAGAATTCCTGATGGGTGTTTTCAGATAGGGCTAGTCCTATAATATTCTAAGCTTCTACATGAAGATAGGTTACATGCTATAATTACCCTCTTCTCTGAAAACAAAGTAACACCAAACTGTGAATAATACATTCTCATTACACACAGTTTTTAGTCCATTGCTTGTTCCTCGGAGATGGCAGAGTGTAAATGCAATCGCAGATGTATTAGCAAATGTTGGATGCTGCGCTTCAAGTGTGAAGTATGTTACGAATGTTGCAATTCACAAAAAACAAAAGCCCTTGTCTTAGTTCTGCACTCCATCTCATATGCTCTGAGAACATTGGTGGCCTAGCTGTTGGACGGAGTGGAGTCCACACCCAATCCCACTTCATCAATGAAAGAGCTAGTTTTGCTTCCAACCAGCATACTGTATCCTAATTTTCCTCCTTTCTCCAATCCTCTATGAGGAGCATCAGTTCTGGCATCATTGGCATCACTGTCATGTTTCCATTTCCTTGTCATCTGTCCTGGCACTAGTATCTCCTTCCACAAGGGTTGCCATTTGCTTCATTCATCAACAGCAGAGGCATTTGTGATCCATTTCTCCCAGCCACTGTTTTAAGCACTATGGATCTCAAACAAGGAAGAAACAAAGAGAAAACAAGCACAAATACAAGCAAACCTATTCCTACAACTATTCCTATTTGTGCTAGCCATATTTCTAATCCTCCTAATGCCCCCTTAAACTATCTTTCTATCATTATTAGTTTTGCCATAGCTATGTTATGGGAATAAAAGTACTGCAATATACTCCTATGTTGACACACACTTTCTTTGGCTAATATCTGATCCAACATCATCCAGTGGTGCATAGCTACCCAGGAGGTTGCAGCCACCTGTTCTCTTAGTGCTCCAAGCACATAACAGACTGCGTTCATATGGGAAGATTCACCAATATTCCAGATTCCTGGTGGTTGATAAGATTTTGTCAGTCAATCATTTATGTGTTACCTGAGTCTTCTTTGTCGGCCTCACTTGTGAAAAAACAGTTGAATGGCTCATTTCCTGGTGGTTTGGTGGTATGTCATGGACTGGGATCTCTGCCGTTTTCTGTCCATTCCCTGTTTGTTATCAGGGCAGATGTTGCTGGGACAATGTCCCCCCTTCCTCACTGGATTCCTTGCCTGGAAGTCTACAATCAACAGGGGAACAGGAGCATACATGCCAGAAACACTATACCCACCACTGCCAGGATCATTTCTGTCCCCAGGCAGTATACTTGTAGGTTGTTGACTCTTTTCCTGTAGGTCCTTCTGAAAGTCCTTTTCCTGCTTATAAATTGTTCTGTGAATTAATGACAATTATTCCATATAATTTCTAATTTATCCTTGGAGCTGATCCATCGAAGCAATGCATAAGGCATCAAACCAGTTTAAATCTGTTGAGGCACATATTTTAGCAATTCTCCCTTTTAACATGTCATTTGCCCTTATCATCTGAAAACCCCTACAAACCACTACCAAAGTTTCTTATTTTTATCATATCAATGTAATCAATCACTAAGTGTTTTCATGATCCTTCTGGGACCTAATGGTTTAGACAACACTATCACTTTCCTGATATTATGACTATACACATGACATCTGTTAGACTATCATCAATAACTTCCTGTAACTATGAAAATCAAAAAATCCTTCAATAAAAATATTCCTCTTTTCTACTCCCCCCTTGCGCATAGATCCCAAATATGCGCAAAGGAAAGCACCATATCAAGTACTGTATCTGTTGGGAAAGTATCTGGTTAGTGTCATGTAAATGTCACTAACCATTAAAGTTACAGTTATGGTATTCAGCAGACTCTTTTTTTTCCAAAGGGACGTTCAACTAAAACATTAATCAAATAATGACAGTGAAAAATGATAAACAATCTGTAACTCAAGGTAACAAATGCAACAAATCATACAATTTGACATTCTACCAGGGGTTCGCCCCCCTTTGTTACTGTGATTAACAGAATAGAGTTGGTGGACCTCCATTCCTTCCATGAAGACCAACATCTTTCCACCAGCTTTTCTATTTCTGAAATAATAAAACATTTTAATCTTCTGACAATGACTTATGATGATCCTAATTCCATCTATTCTCTTTTTGCATAGAGATTAAACAAATTTCCCTATAAGCATTGTTATTTTACTTATTGTCAATTTGGGATACTACTTTAAGACTGGTTATTATGTAAGCTATATTAATTAGATGTTCTAGGACATACAGTAATCTCATCATTCTTCAACATACCTTACTCCAATTTGCTGCATGTCATAGACTTTTATAATGTTTTATTCTTCAAAAACTAAGCTTACCTCTATTCCTAATTATTCTAACCCTATACTACTTTATCTAGGCTATCTAAACTATTAGTAAATCCTAGTTCTATTTTCTTATTCTATCAATCCTATTTCTCTGCTTTCTTTATTTTATCTATGGCTTTCTTTATCAAATGTTATAGTACAGTACGTACGATCTTTTGGCTTCACATTAGTTACATGTAAAGCAGATATTACATCATTTCAATTTTCTGCAAACTTTATTTTTCCCATTAAAGCTAAATCATTCTATTCCTTAGACTTGTTGAGTGTGAGTGACCACTAGGGAACTTCCATGATCTAGAGGTAATATTGTAATGTGTAACAGTCCCTAGGACATAGTCAAGTTAGTCTTACCTACTTACACCACCACCTATCCTGAAAAATTAATGGAGTGTCATTTGACATTAAAAATAGCAGTGTTATCACTTTGTCACTTAATTTGATTAAAACATTTGCATTTACAATTAATTAAACAGTAGTCACTTCTATTCAAAATAACAATCAAAATATAATAAAGGTAAGAATAAGAGTAAATCATACTTTAAATTTGCTTAACAAAGTATTTACCTACTTACCCTGAGATGTCTTAACTACTGTAGCCAGGGACTACGCCCTCAATTGATTACATGGGCCGGCCCCATAATTTACATCACATGGCGTAAATCACTTCCTCATTTAGCCTAGGCCTTAAATCGCTATATGTAGCAGCATTTGGATGGTGCTGTGTTGCTCGGCTCTTTCGGAATATAATCCCCCCCCGGTCGCTGCAAGGAAGGTAAGCCAGGGTTTATTTTGGTGTCCAGCAGACGCTCGTATTAATGCCCCCTTAATTCACATTTATGCATTCACTCATTAGATTGCAGTTTTTGACGGTGAGCTCCCAGCGAACACTCGGCCACATTCCTCCCTTGTCCTAAGCCCCTCGGTCTGCTGATAAGGTGCGTTTTAATTCTTTGAATTTTGACTAGATTCAGTGTGTGTGTGCTAGTTTTAATATTATATTCTGGGAATGGTTAACATGTGGGTTCTGCACTACGACTGGTCGAATTGGCACTCAGTTTAGCGTGGATGCAAGGTAATACCAGCATGTACTGTCATGGGTTGCATTGCGTATCTGTTGCTGTTCAAATGTAATGCTAATGCTACTCTGTTTGCCTTCAGGAAGAGCTACCTATTGCCATTGCTGTTTTGCCTTGTATTTTATTTATGATTTCTACAATTTGTTTTGTTTACGTGTACTATATCTCGCACACAGACGCGGCTGTCTGGGCTGGCTGATTGTGGGTGATCTGTCTTGTTACGCCTGCATGTCCGTGTGCTTTGAGAGGGGGAAGTTTGTGTCTGCGTCTCGGATCATTTTATTGTTTGTTTTGTTTGTGACCAACTGTGTTCGTCTCGTAGATACAATTAAGCTGCATCAGCATCACCCTTAGTGGCTGTATATCGCCACAGCTGGGGATCGGTCGGGCCCACTGGTGGTTGGGTACTCTTTGCTCCTCCTTATTGGTCACCTGCATGCTTAGTGTGTTTCCTTATAGCGTGTTTGTGTACACTCTTAACTGCGTGTTTGCACCACCCTTTGCTGTGAGTGTGGCTATCAGCGTGTGCGTGTGTGTGACTATTTTTGCACAGGTAAATTGGTGTCTCTTCTGGGTGCTTTCCCTCCCTCCAGTGGCCCACCTGACATACTTTCCGAGCTGGTACAGTATTTCTTGTCCCTTTTTTACACAAGATACATGCATATTTATATTGGACTGTAAACTGTTGTGATTGTGCTTGATTGTAAACTACCTATTTAATGAACTAAATTTAGTGACATCTAATAAAATACATATATATTTTACTAACTATTTCCTTTCCAGCAGTTGATTTGCTTCCAAAAACATTAATAAAACTTTGCATGAACTTGAGAATTGGGTCTCTGCTCTCTCTGTCCATATAAGAACTTGTGTTATAATTGAGTAGGGTACATTTCCCAGTTTCCCTCTGGGTGGCGTAGTCGGGTTCCTTTGCGTGACTTTGGACTCTTATGGGCCCTGGTCACACTACCTTCTCTGTACCTAGTCAGGGCATTGTTGGGTATCAGGTGGGCTCACCCATAATAGTCCCTCAGCATGGTTTCCTCATCAATTCCCTTTGATAGTATTGGTAGACACCTTCTCCTGTAGAATTCTCTAGGCCTCCTTAAAACTATGCTATTTCACAAGGGAAGAGGAAGGCATGCTCGTTGGGCTCATCCTTCAGTGCCTGTGTGTCTCCTCCCTCTCCCTGTCCTGTTTCTTTTGTCCACTTCTTTGACAGTCAACACAAACTGATGATTGTCTTGCTTCAGATGTCCATTCTCACATGATGCCTCCTCTGTAATTTCCTCTCACTCTGCCTTAGTTATTCCCATCTTGTCTGAGTCTCCACCCCCACTGACGTGGAGATTGTGGCTGCCATGGGCTTGACTGTGCCCACTATAATAGGTATCCATAGGCCAGTAGACTGACAGGTTTGGGAACACCTGTGATGGTTGCTCCTACTGCCATAGTGTTGAGGATGGTGCTGCTACTGGTTTCCCCAGACTTGAAGCCTTAGGTCACCATAGGTGCCTGTATTGTCTTTTTGATGCTGCAAGCGCTTCCATTGCACTTCCAAGTTCCCTCTTTTGCTCTCCAGCTTGCCACTGTTGCCTTAACAAAGGCCTCAGAGTCCTTATCTCTTTTCAGTTTGTCGCTCAGCACTGTTGTGCTGAACTTGCTCAGAACTCCGTTAGGACAGGGAGTACTTGGATTGACCCCTGCACATCAGCATGTCCTCACACGGCTGGTAATGAGCCTTTCCCCCCTTATATATAAGAGGCAGCATTACATTTACTGTTTAGCTGGAGGGGATGAGGAAATCATGCTGCAGGCAGATTGTAGTTCTATCATCTACTTTATCTTGCCCTTTTGTAATTTACCATTAACTGTACATTTTATGCCTTATATCTTCCTATAACATCTGCATCTATTATTATTCCTACAGTTATGGTCACTCACTCCCAAGTCATCTCCTTACGTCTGCCTCTTATCTCCTATTGTATTAATCTATCAAGATGTCAAGATGTTTTTGAGCATTTTAAATACCTCTTTCTCCTACTATTTCCACTATGACTGACCTATTCTTCTTATAGCTCTACTATTGTGTCAATTTTCATGTAATCCCTGACCTTTGTAACAGTGCTAAATCCATTCATTCTTGTATAGGCCATACATCTGTATTTCCTCATTCTCTCAACCACTTTTCTGCAACACTTTTTCATTGTACTGTTTACCAACTGATCCCTTTTACTTTAGCCTGGGGTTTCTGTAACACTACTTATTACCTTATAGGTGACTATCAAATTTCCATACTTACTTGGTTGACCATGGCATTCCCTTTACCATTAGTCAGCTTACCCAGTTTCTCTAAACATTACTAGAGTAATTATCTTATATAATTCTATACTTTTGAGGCTCTTACTGTCCATATGCTGCATTCCACAGTGAATGGTCTAATATATTATGCCATTCCTCACTACCAAAACATACTTCCAGTTCATTTTATCACTTAAGCCATTGAAGTAAAATTCCCCAGTTGTCTCCATGTATTTTTTTTTATATCCTTTAGCACTGTAACTTTATCAAAAGTGTAATATTAAAATTTACTAAATTAATTTTATGAAATTAACTTTATCATACATTATCATACCTCAACATTCATTCTTGAATTTCCCCTTTGGGATAAATAAAGCATCTATCCCAACCTCTAGCTATAGGTAAATAAGTATCCTTAAACCTTTCCTTCAGTAGAAATATACTATACTACATATACAGTCTCTAAGTATAAATTTAAGTATAAGTGTAGGCTAGATATACTTAAAACCCTTATGTATACCAAGTATAAATCAATTTACCATTTCTATGATTTTTACACAAAAAGTTTAAGCTATGCATATTCTTAGTTAGAAATAAATAGACCCACAGTACATTTCACAAACTAATTTAGCTAAGGAAGTCACTACTCAGTTCCCTCTGTACTGAGCCCCCATAAAACCCCAACAGCAAATTAACTAACTCCCCATATAACCCTATAACCACTTAATTATAACAGTATTATCTAAATTATAATATAGCAATGCAAATAACAAATGATACTCTAGGGCCAAGCAGCTTAGCACCACTTTCCATCAAATAACCCCTCAGTGCTAACAACAATTGCTGCCTTATACCATATGATTCTTCAAACCATTTGACAGGTAGAAACTAAATATCCCCAGAGATGTTAAATATAAAGTAGGAATCCAAAACGTTTTAAGTCAGTCAGTCAGTCTTTTTCAGTGTTGCCGTTATTTCAAATATTAACCTTTTTTTGATTTATCATATGTCCGTTGATCTTGGCTTATGCAACCAGTGATGTGGACAATACAAAACCCCTTTTCCAACTCTTAACAAACAAGGACTATGTGGGAAGGCTATAACCATAGCCTATAGCCATAAACCTTTTCCACATAGCAGGACAGCTCTATAACCAATGACCTTGCCCAAACCACCTCTTCAGAGCTAAAGTCACCTGTACCTTTAACTGTAAATGTACATGGAAACAATACCTGATCTTATTGTATATTAACACCACAAGGTAGGATGTTACTCATAACACACATACTCATGACGCACATACCACAATACACCAAACATATAACTGTAATATGAGTTATTGATAAATCTTATTGAGTTCCTGTATATGTCTAGAACATTATCCAAAGGAGTCTTAAATTCAATTATTTTTCCCCAATAACACTGTGGTCCTCCATGAACTATAATCCATCACAAAATCTTTCTAAAGCATACCTAAGCTTCAACAATGTTACCATGAACCAAATTAACTTCAATACTGCTATCCAGTGTAGTAATGCCAGTTGCTGACCCAGCTTTAGCCTAATAATGCCAACAGCTATAGCTCTTAGCAACCTAGCCTAGTCATGCTAATAGCTAAGCTATTTAATTTAGACCTATTATTAATACTACTATCATGATTATCATATTCTTAACAATGCTAATTTAACAGTTGAACCTACCACCTACTGATAAGCTAATATACTGTATATCATTAGTAGGCTACCACTAATATAACCTATCAATTGTCAACCTACTACTACTACTACTACTACTACTACTACTACATAATATATCTTAGTCAACACTGGACACAACAACACTTTTCCAACACCTGGAACCGCCATCAGCGTTCACCCCAAATCCTGGATCTTAAAACTCTATATTTAACCATGATGGGCCTACTTATGCATCTGTCAGTTGGTCTACTCATCCACAGCATAGCACAGATGTGATTTTTCCCACTAACTCTCTCTAACTTGTAATAATACTCTTATTATAAACAAGGCTAACTTGAAATGACCTTTTAAGCATAACAGAAACCTAAAGAGACTAGCCTAACCAACCTATACACTATACATTATGGGACTACTACCATAGTGAATTATTTATACACGTAAGCTATATGACTAAAGTATGTAAACACTAATATCATTGCCTTTTATTCAATATCATGAAAGTCTTTTAACATAGAACTGTAGAGTCTTTTAAAGAAAATCAAAAACTAGCAGAACTGTATCTGTTTCTCTCATTATTGCAAATTCAATTCTTTTTAAAAGGTCAAAGTGACTACCCTGACAGCCCCAGTGTCAAGCAATGAAGCTATTCCTCTTTTGCCTTGCCCATCTATTATGGTAATATTATATTCTCAGCAAGCAGCACTCCACTTCTGCAGACAACTGCCCACTGTAATTCAGAACCATTCTGTTCTGGCGTTACCAACCTTTCAAAACCATTTCCCCACTACCACATTCTTATTATCAACCATTTCTAATATTTTGATCATGGAAGACCAAGACATTCAACCCAACACTTTGCAGTATTAAACATTCCCCAAAAATCTTTCAAAGTGAAATATTTCCCAGTTCAACATGCCTTAACCATCTCAGACCTACATCCTTAGTCTCCAGCATACCTTTGCTCTGTTTACACAAGCCCCCACCTTTTCCTATTTCAACCAGCAGCTCCTCTGCCTGGTATCACACACACTCACACACACAGCCTCTTCTACTTAATCACAAGTTATGCAAGTATATGACGTCTTTTACCAATGCTCTGCCATGGACTTCTAATTCTACCAGCAACATATACTAAAAATCAAGTATACTTCCATTCAACACTTCTTTGTATTCTCTTTTAGCTTTACATCCACAACTTTTACACAACATTATTCCAGGCACCAGGTGCCTTACTTGGCCATCCACTCGCTCTATCAGATATCAGCTGTACTCAACTTGTTAGTATATTATTTCCTCCACATGCAGGAAATGAGGTCTTCACATGCAGACCTTTCAGCTTTTCACATGCAAAACTGTTACTTTTATCTCTGTCATTCCTTCTCATGCAGGAATTGAGTTAGTTCTCCTCATGCAGAACTTTAGTTTTCCCCATGCAAAACTTTTTCATTTGGTTATAGCATTCCTTCACATGCAGGAATTTAGTAGTTCTCCACATGCAGAACTTTTGATTTTACACATGCAAAATCATTTCCATTAGTGTACACCCAAATGCTTACCATAATCTGCAGTATTAATCCCTTGGTCTTTGTTTTAGCAAGATTCTTTGACTGGAGGACGTTTTAGACAAGTATTCATAACTCTGTGTACAGCCTGATCAGAGGAGTCTAGCTGCTATTAAGCAAAAGTTGCTCACCTTAGTTTAAGTTGCGCATCAGCCTCTCCCCTGACCAAACCCAGACTCTGAGATGATGCCTAAATATTGTCCTTTCCAACTCCTGGCTGGCTCGCCAATTATGTGGTGTCAAATCCAAATTAAATAATACAACATCAAAAGAAGTCCGCACACTGTGGATGTATACTGCAGATGATTGCTTTAAAGCACTCCGGAGCATTAGTGAAGCAAGCAAGTAAGTGAAAGCTAAGCTAAGCAAAGTGAGCTAACATCCTCTGGCTGTTGTCCAGCCTTTATACCCCTTCAAGTCATCCCAGACAAGACGGTCTATGTTTACAGATAACTGACCAAGTAATTTACTTCACCTTTGCCCTCTCATCCTGTTATTCATACATTCTTTAGGTTTTGCCATTCTTTAGGTTTTGCTTACATTTCCTGGCACCAAACCTTATCTATGCCATTTTCTGCCAGGCCTGCTCTTTCACTTAAACCAGCCTTCCTTTCCCACACTGAACATACTACAGACTTCAGTTTCACAAAATAATGATATTACACAGAATAAAGATACTACATAAAAGATATATAAACTAAAGGATATATTTCAATAAAGCCCACGACACTCACTTCCAAATGACATCAGGCAGTGTGAATCCACTGCCCAGTTTAAACAGGAACTGAAAACCTATCTCTTCAGACTATCCTATCCGGATTATGATGGGGCTAAATTGACTATATATGATAATTTTTCTTCCATTTGTTTTATCTGTGAAGCGACCTTGGGTGTCCTGAAAAGCGTTTTAAATAAAAAATTATTATTATTATTATTATTATTATTATTATTATTATTATTATTATTACTACTTTGCATATCGATGATGTCATCACCACACCTCAGCTGCTCTCGACCTGACACTCATTATAGTATTGCTTAGCAATAGTAGTTTTATTTTAGGGCTGTCAAAATAACATGTTAATTTCTATTAATTAATTACAGAAATAATAACATTATTGCATTTCATAGTGCCATTTGACCCAGCGCAGTCTGGCTATCGTGACTGAAGGAGGCAGACGAGAAAGCACTATTGTGAATGATTTAGCCTATGTTTTAAAAAGCTCGCCCAGACCAATACTTTAGACAGGAGCCTCAATATACTATTTCTGCAGTAAGGATTTTCCATTGCCTACCATAGGAGTTCAAGTTTGAAGTAACATCTTCATGCAAAACAATGCGGAGGTAGGCCTACAAGTTAGCACACCTCTTGATGATAATGCTAGCCGCCAGCCTTGTCAAAGTTAACTTTGCTAACTTTTTGTTGAGTCTACCCCATTATATTCTACCTTACCCTATCTACCCTAACACATTACCTTGATGTTAGGGTAGCCGGTAACACTTTACGGTAAGGGTACAAGCCTGGTATGCCGCTCCAAACAAAACGCATGTCTCACAATAACGTAGAAAAGGTCTGCCTCGAATAAGCCTACCTCAAATAAATTCCTGTGCTTTGCGCAGCCTAGTGACATACTTTTCTGATTTACAGGATAACAAAAGTAGATATTCATAAATCCCTCTGTAAATGTTTCCCCATCTAATATCTGAACACAATGAAAACATCATTTTGAACCTGGCTGTATCCAATGCTCAGGTTTCGTGCCTTAAAATGTATGCAAATTAGCGCATATTTCATTAGATAATGCGTAATTTGCATATGTAAACATTAAATTACAGCAAACTTGTAATAATTTTTTTTTCTCATTAATGTAAGTAATCAACTGGGGAAGTTTCATAATGATATCTGCTTGTTAAAAATGTTACCCTATTCACCTGTAGTGTCTCGCCTTAACAAAATTGAAATTAGATAGGGAAATACTTCTGTTAGGTTCTGTTAGGATTTTCTAGGGGTGCCAATAATTGTGAGATTGAGATTGAATTGAGATTTTCTTTTTTCTCAGAATAAATTTCCTTCCCTTTGTAGCCAGTTCACATTGTTTCCCTGTCTTTTCCCTATGTTTCCCTGTTTTCACTACATGTCCCACACTGGCCTGCTCCCGCTAATTAGGGGGGCGTGGTGATTAGTTAGACACCGGAGTTCATTCGCATTGATTACCGGCCGGACAGTATAAAACAACCCAGGTACGAAGAAGCGTTGTAAGCTCTGCCTGTTTAACCCAGTACCGGATTCAGTCATCAGGTATGTTGCAGTACTCCCGTTTGCTGCCGGATTAATAACATGGTTTAATCAATGTTTGTCTTCACCTGTAGCTTTGCGGTCACCGGCTCTACTCCTGCTGCCCGTGTTTTAGACACCATCCCTTATTCATTCTACAGGAATGCACCTATGTTTGTCTTAATCTCTCGTAGTTTATTTTCTGTTTTGAGTTGTAACATTTTCTATTGTATGCCTGTAGCTGAACGTGGGTGAGTGCTCTCCATACGTACATGCTGTAAAATATTGGCCTATGCTTCCCAATATGTTGCTGGAAAACAGAAATATGTGTGTTTAATTTACAATGGCACATTATGTATTTATTTATTATATCTGCAGCACCAGCTGATTTTAACTCTGCTGCCGAGGATATATTTGGAACTTGTCATTATTTCAATAAATTTGACAATTTTAAGTTTGACCTACCACTTTCTTAGAGCGATGAGGGACAGGTGGGGTTTAAAAATGCCCCCTTGATCTAAGTGGGGAATAAAAGAAAGTTTGAGAACCACTGGCGTAAAATAACTTGATTGTAGGCTTAGCTGTTAGTTTGTTACTCAGTTGAACATATTTATCTAACAGCTGTCCCCCCCTTCTATTTCTGTTAGGTGCCGCTTCACTCTGCTACTGAAGGATTAGGCTGACTGCAACTCCTATGGATGGCAGGAAAACACAGTACACGTGAATTTCTAGATGAAGAGTGAATAAATGCACTTGCTTAACTGATAACAAGTTGTCAATGGTTATTTATGCAAGCTTGTGTAGCCTAAACAAGACATACCTAGGCCTAGCCAAATTTATCCTGGCTGTAGATAAAGCAGGATATGAATTTCCCAATATTTTGCCAGATTAGGCTAATAGTGGTTTACTGAGGTTTAATATTTAAATAGCACTGAAATCACGTTGATCTTTAGTTTGGTTGTAATTTCAACATTGTTTTAATATTCATTTTAGTGGAAATACCTTTGAAATCCCATTGATCTATACTTAGAATTTCAACGTTGCTTTAATATTAATGAAGGGTGCAAAAGTGATTTCAATGATTAAGTCAAATGTCAAGGCCAAACCCACCTTGAGTGTGATATCTCAAGAATGCCTGACGCACAAGGTTTTTTGGTACAAGGGTTTGTATGAACGCAAAGATTAAGTGATTCAATGTTTTTTTTTCTTCAGGAATCTCCCCACCAACATTAACCCTCTAGGCGCCACTGTCGAGTTTACTCGACAAGATGCGGTACTGAATAAAATGGCCGATTTAGTCAAATAGGGTGTCATATTTCGTTCGACATCCACTCCACTAGGTGGCAGACATGTCATACGTCATCCCTGAGTCCGAAAAAGGTCATAGTTTAAACAAAACTTTTGAGCTACAACGCATTGAATCAGTGCGTGCAATACCGGAGCTAGTGTGCGTGTGAGCCACTTAGTCAGAGCGATTTTGTCAACGTTAGCGAGTATTTGCATTAGATTATCGTCTAATGGCATCAAAAAAGTTTACCTGAAATGAAGTGTTGGGTCTTCTATTCGCGGACCCTGATTCTGAAGATGAATATCTGCCTTCAGGGAATGACGGTGATTCGTTTAGTGAGGCTTCAGATGCGTCCCTGCCTTCAATGATGCAGCTGGACAAAGTGAACGTTGAATCGTTGAACGTTGAATCGTTTGCCCAATGTCACTGGTGGGAATAATGTTTCACGGGTTCGGAGTGTTCATCGGGAAGTTAGCAGGGTGTTAGTGGTGTGGCGAACAAGGCTGGAGGTAGCCTAATAGCGCTAGCTTCTGTCTTTTGCCTCTCCACAATCGCGGCGACAGTAACGTGGTGGAGCCTTTGTCTAATGCGACTGGGTATGTTAGACGAGGTCGAAGTGCTCATAGGAGAGTTAGGGGGAAACGTAGTGGCAGCGTGGGGAGTCGCAATGAGAATGACAGTAGGCCTAGTCCGAGCTGCGCAAATTCTCTCCACTTTCGGGCGCTGTCATGAGGCAGATCTGGCCATGCTACTCGCATGGTGGAGGTGGTGACACGCTCTCTCCCTCTCCCACACACACATTAGGTCATGCATAGTCTATCACAAGATGATGGGAATGCCGGCCCTGTATGGATAGGGATAGGGAGTCATTATCTCTACAGCAAAAAAAAATGTCAGCCATTTATTAGTAATGATTTACACTGTTGATTTGCTATCTATTTCCCTGATCATTTAGGACATACACTATGTGTTCCTTTTTGTGTGTTCATGTCCTTGTGATGTGTGTGTCTTTGTCAGCTAAGAAAAAAACATCAACAAAAAAGAAAAAAAATACTAACATTGTCTCTTGTCTTGTCTCGTCATCTCACTCCTGATCTGTGCCTTGCCTTGGCAAATGAGCTTTTGAACTAAACAGGTCTTGTCTACTTGTGTTTGTGTGTCATCTGAATAATCTATATGTGCCCCATACATGGAATCAGAGTGCCTACTGTATGTAGTAAATGGAAAATCTCTACAGCAAAAGGCCAGTCTACCGCTACATGCATTTGGTTTGTTTCGGCCATTTATTAGTAATGATTTACACAGTTTGTTCACTACTTACTATTTACCTGAGCATTCAGTATTGTGCAATATAGCATACAGAAGGTGAGGGACATTTTGGGGGAAAGAAGTGGTGCATTTTATCATTCAAACATCGACTTTTCATGAAAATTCTATAATCCAAGATGGCCGCCACCATATGACGTCATAATATGCAAATTAGATATAAACATTTAATCTCTACATACACTTTGGGTCATCCTTAATATTTCTCTAATTTACAGAAAGTCTCTATCTCTTATCACTTTTAAGATATAGCCTTTTGAAATGAAGATGTCAAAATTGATCGTTTCGGAAAAAAACCTCTGGCGCCTAAAGGGTTAACCCAGCAGCTTTCCATCCACTATTGTAATTACTCTGGCATTACATTTCTAGTTATTATAACCTTTTCTTTTTACCTTTTCAAGAGTGAATGCGACTCTAACCACGTTCAACCATGTTGAAATAACCGTTCTGAAGGCCTGGAGTGGGGCAAGAGAGTTATTATTTCAGATTTTTAAAAAAAGTTCATACTTTTTGAGAAATAGGGAATTACAAATGTTAAAAAGCTAATTTTTCTCCCATAGACTTGAATGGCTGTGATGTCATAATGGCCTAAAGCCAGCTGCGCTCGTTAAGCTCCCAGAGTAGTTCCCGGGCTAATCAGAACACTGGCACAAGTGTCACCTGTGAATCCAACTGTCTCAGCTTCTAATGCATACAATCTGGCGCTCCCTAAAACTACACATCCTGTTTAAGTGTTTCCCGTGTGTCAAAAAAAAAAGTCAGCCATATCTCATGCTTTGCGCATTATATTTCCAGAACGGAGTTGATGTTGGAGGTCAAAGGTCAAAGGTCAAGTCCATGAATACTCTAAGCGCGATATCTCAAGAATGCCTTGACATACATGCCTGAAATTTGGTATGAGCATTTGTATGGACTCAAAGATGAAGTGAATTGATGTTGGAGGTCAAAGGTCAAATGTCAAGGTCAAAAACACCTTGAGTGTTATATCTCAAGGACGCCTTGACACACAAGGACTTTTGGTATGAGGGTTTGGATGAACTCAAAGATTAAGTGATTCAATGTTTTTTTTTTCCCAGCAATCTCCCCACCAACATTAAGCCAGCAGCTTTCCATCCACTATTGTAATTCCTCTGGCAATACATTTCTAGTTTATTTTAGTGTAGCCTGTTTTGTGCCGTTTTTGAGCACGGTCCGCGTCTGTTTTGTTTCTTTTTGTGGGCATTAACTTAGTGTCTACGTCTGCTTGTTTGTATAACTTTTTGTTTCTGTGTCTGCCTGTGTTCTTTGGGTTTGGCGTTCATTTGTCAGCCTGCATGTTGCTTGCCGCATTAGTAGCCTGACGTTGAATGGGGCATAAGTGGCATATGCTTCATTCTTATAACTGCTTATGGTGCTTGTCTGGTGCTGGCTGTCATTTGTGTGTGTTTGTATTTCTTTTGTCCTGGTGTGCCTGCATAATCTACTGTAACGTCTGCATAGGCCTACTGTATTTTTGCTCCCTTGTGGTGCTATTTTATTTGTTTGTTTGGCAGATGTGGGGCCCTCTTTGCAAGTACACCTCGCTGCAGCCTGCGGGAAGGCGAGGCTTGACATCAAGCCCCGCCCACATCCAACTCAGCCATGTTTTCTTTGCCTACGTCACTCCCCATACGCTTTGGCTTTACTACCGACAGCCCGGTAGCGAATTATATAGTATATTGTTTCATATTAGATGATAGAAACTGATGATGTAGGCTAAACACAAATGACATTTCATGCAACAACAGTGATTTTTTCATATAGGCCTAGGCTAGTTACTGTAATTGGGATTGTGTACTTTTTCGTTTGATTTCCGGTTTTGAAACAATAGCCTATGCACATTCAAAATTTTTTTTTTTTTAAATGTCATTTTAAATATTGATGACAATGTGTTCAAACGGAATATTTCATTTAATTTAGCCCTCAAAAGTAGAATGGTGTGTTGCTTCATTATCATGGACTATCAGTTTAACAGCAAAAATTCTCCATTACAACCAAATGTAGCCTATAGGGCGATTTTGCTACAACAGGTGAAACAGAATGGTTATGGTTATGGATTTAGCAGACGCCTTTGTCCAAAGCGAAGCTTTGTCCAGAAGCATGCATTGTGTAACGTTAACCGGTTATATCAAGCTAAGACATATCCTCATCTGAAATATAGGCTACTGCCCAGATAGCAAGCAGATATCAGACCACCGCTACTTGTCAGCAACCTGCGATGGTAACGTTAGGCCACCGGCAGTCCGCCGTATCAATGAATAAAGAAAAGGTTATCAAAGCTGCGGCTCGTTAGCCCAGCGGACCGCGGTAGAACCGATGTGCAAAAACTCAGCGGTCCGTCGGCGGCAGCGAAACCAGTGGGCCGCCGCCAGCCTCTTGCCATCTGGGTGGTTAACTTTGCTGGCTAGCTAACCAGCTAGCTAGTTTCTAACTGACGAACGAGTAGTGTGACAACGGCGTTCTTATGGAAACGTTGGTGCTGTTGCGAGTTGTTGCACTGGTTTGAATCCACAGTTTACGTGTTTAATTACACAATAAAACGTGTTTTGCAGTAAGTTGCTGGTTTGTAGAATGTAACAGCAGCTCGCTTAGTCTCGTTGCGAGTCCTGGCTCTCTCTGCTGACTGCCTCCCTCTCGCCGCCAGTAATTTTAAACTGCGTGACGTAATACAAAAAAACATGGCTGACTTGGATGTGGGCTGGGCTTGATGTCAAGCCCCGTCTTCCCACAGGCTGCAGCGAGATGCTCCTCCCTCTTTGAGGGAGGCTAGTCACCTGGTGGTGGGACCCTGTAGCTGCACATTTGTGGTGTCATTGTTGCTTGCGGTGGGCTGCTGTGTCACTGGTAAGTCACTTTCTTGCAGTATGTATGCACGTGTGATGGCTAGAGCACACCTCCAGTTAGTCTGTCTCCCTCTGGTAAGCCCCCATCTGCTGTATCTTTTTAGCTCCAGTGGAGCCCAGGCCCCACTTTAGTAATCACCTGTCAATACTTTATTATAATAAAATAACAATAATAAATATTTTTGTATTTTCATAACCTCTGACTCGTTTCAGGTATTATTGCAGGACTACCCTCCCTTTCCCCCCTTTTGTTATTTAATAAACTTTTAAGATTTGATTGGAATTCACATTGTCTGCTTGGTGCTTTCGAACCTGTATCAAACCTTCCCTAGAAATTCTCCTAAAGAAGTCCCTGGGTACTAAGCCCAGGGTGGTGTAGTCAGGCTGCTGGGAGTGACTCCGTCTCTCTCTCCCCCTCCTTACTGCTCCGGTTACATTCAATGGTGGATTTTTCCTTGTTTTCATTGTGAGTACAATAAATCATCAAAAGATTATTTTTAGGGCCCGAGCACCGACGGTGCGCGAGGCCGGGACGGCCTTGCGCACCAAGAGGTGCGAAGCCCTATTGTTTTTGAAAGGATTATTATTATTATTAAAGTGCATGAAAATGCACTGTACTGTTCTTCCTAGGCATTTTCTTCTTCTTCTTCTTCTTCTTCTAACGCAGTTAATGCAGCTTCAACCGTTTAACGTAGAAACTTCATTCAAACTATGTTACGTAGGTCTTACTTAGGACATGTGGGCTATGTATTTTTCATCTTTGTAACTTTTATACTTTTTAAACGATTAATTAAAAACTACTCAAAATTTCCCCATAGACTTAACATGGGCTGATGACATCACAATAGAGCCGTTAAGCAATTAGAATCCTATGGCAGGTGTTCGGGCCACCTGGATCAACTGCCAGTCTCAGGCATACAAACTGGCCCTATTAAGACTTCACATCCTGTTCAACTGCTTCCTCTGCCAATAACTGTTTCAAAATAAAAGTCCTCACTACAATATTTCACTGTTAAACAATTTAACCCTTTAAACTACTGAACTTTTTAACTGTTCAGCCATTGTAACTGTTACTTGTCATCAACTATGACTCCTACCCACTGTAGCTAGTTAGCTAAGTCACATGGTTAGCATAGTTAGCATGTTAGCATGCTCATTAGCATTTTTAGCAAAACTGCTAAAAATGATTAGCTAAGTTAGCTAAGTCACATGGTTAGCATAGTTAGCATGCTAGTTAGCATTTTTAGCAAAACTGCTTAAAATGATTAGCTAAGTTAGCTAAGTCACATGGTTAGCATAGTTAGCATGCTAACATGCTAGTTAACATTTTTAGCAAAACTGTTTAAAATGATTAGCTAAGTCAGCTAAGTAACATGGTTAGCATAGTTAGCATGTTACCATAGTTAACATGTTAGTTAGCATAGTTAGCATAACTGCTAAAAATGATTAACTAAGTTAGCTAAGTAACATGGTTAGCATAGTTAACATGTTAGTTAGCATAGTTAGCATAACTGCTAAAAATGATTAGCTAAGTTAGCTAAGTCACATGGTTAGCATACTTAGCATTTTAACATCGTTAGCATGCTAGTTAGCATAGTAACTTGGTTAACATTATTATCTTTGTTAACATAGTTAGCATAACTGCTAGCAAACATTAGAGCCATTCCAAGTGTCAGTTATCGTCAACTATCTACCTAAATAATTTAACCATTTAAACTATTCACTTATTTAACTGTTCAGTCATTCCAGCTATATTAAACCTTATCTACCTAGCAACCAAACTAGGTAGCTGTAGCTACCTATAGTTTGTTTTTACTCTGTATGATATTTTACATCATATTTTTGCATTTTCATGCACTGTATTTCCTTCAGGAAATGCTTTTCTAGTTATTATTATTATTATTATTTGTTCACCTTTTTGCTATTTTTGAGGTGGTTAGCATGGATGAAAAGTCTTGGAATTTGGCACACACATCTGGTATCACAATGGCTACACAGGCATAAAGGCTTGGCCCTGGGCGTGGCCCAGGGACTCAGTAGCGCCCCCCTAGGTGATTGATCCAGTGGTTGGCACATACTTTCAGCTAGACACACCGAATTTGGTAGGTGTGTGTATCTCCCCAAGATGAACAACTTTCGTATGTACAATGCATTAGCCACGCCCAACAGGAAGTGAGGTATGTGGGATTTTGTGCGGACTAAAATGTGATGAATTGTGATGCCAAAAGAGGTGCTTCCCATCGGTGAAAACGCATGAAATTTGGCACACACGTCAAGAGGTACTGTGAATACACAGGAAAAAAAGCCTTGGCACCGGCGTTGCTCCAGGAACTCCATAGCCCCCTTATGTCACTGTGACTTGTGGTTGGCATATAGTTTTAGATACACACACCAAATTTGGGGGGTGTATGTAACACCCAAAAACAAACAACTTTTGTTTTAACATGCCATTAGCCACGCCCACAGGAAGTGAGGTAATTGAGAATTTGTGCGTTGTGGACATGATCAATTTTAACGTACTCCTCCTAGACGGTTGATCCAAGTCATGTCAAAGTTGGTATACATGACGCCGAGATGTTCCTGATTCTAAATTGTGAAGCCTTTTTTTGATATGTTGTAATTTGACAAAATGGCAAAATTGTTAATTTTAATACCGTTCCACACAAACAATAAATGTGTCATAATTCACCATGCATGGCTTGAAATGTTTAACATTTCACAGGTCATTAAAGACCATGTTAATGATAATATTCACATGCCCATAATGCATGTTTGGTATAGCGCCACCAACTGGCAACAGAAAGAATGACAATTATCCTGATGTCACATGATCAATTTGAACATACTCCTCCTAGACAGTTTGTCAGATTCATTTGAAATTTGGCAAACATTATGCCAAGATGTCGCTGATGTTAAATTGTGAATGGATTTTGGAATGTTGTAATATATTTGATATGATTTTAATATCTTACCACATAAACAGAAAATGTGTCATAAATCACAGTGCATTGAATGAATGGTCTGAAACTTCTCAGGTTAATAGATATCATGATTATGATGATATCCAGACACCCAATGGGCCTGCCTGGCATAGCGCCACCACCTGGCCAAGCAGGAAATGTGCCAGAAATGGACAATGCCTTAAGTGATTGATCTGAAACTTTATAAAATATTGGATATCATTATTGTGATGATATTCACATGCGTAATTCACAGGCCTAGCATAGCGCCACCATCTGGCCAAGCAGGAAATGTGCCAGAAATGCTCTATGCTTTGCATAAATGGTCTGAAACTTCTCATGTTAATAGATATTATGATTATGATGATATCCAGACACCCAATGGGCCTGCCTGGCATAGCGCCACCACCTGGTCAAGCAGGAAATGTGCCAGAAAATGGACAATGCCTTAAGGCGAGACACGGCAGGTGAAAACATCGTTTTTTCATGCACTGGTCAATTTCGAGATTTTGAGCTAGTATGTTACCTTAGCATGTATTCTATCACACTACTACAACAAAAAAGTCCGATTTACACATTTAGGTGTTTATTTCATTATATTGTGTCTACTCGCGCCTGTATATTTCTCCTAAATTCAGCAAAAGTTAGCATTCTAACCTTGCATGCACTCCCGCGACCGTGGTCCAAAACATAACATGTGTACTACCGTTGGAAAGCTCTGTTTTTCCTGTATCACGCTATGTGATCCATATATGGACACTTCCTTTGTATCAGTAACCAATGTGAAAAGTTCAAAGGCGAGTCTAGGCTGAGAACGGAATCTCATTGGCTGTCTTTCAAGGCTGTTTTTCAAAATGAGTTTCCACTCGCACTCTGAGCTCAAAACTCCACTTCAGAAGCACGTACATACACCAAACTTTCTAGACTTATGCCTAACTATATGTCGAAGATTTCTACAGAGGGGTTTGTTGATATATTATTCCTAGCCTGACTTACATGACATTTTATGCCTAAAAACATGGAAAAAGCGATTTTTTTAGGGCTAGTGACATAATTTTCTGATTTACAGGATAACAAAAGTAGATATTCATAAATCCCTCTGTAAATGTTTTCCCATCTAATATCTGAACACAATGAAAACATAATTTTGAACTTGGCTGTATCCAATGCTCAGGTTTCGTGCCTTAAAATGTATGCAAATTAGCGCATATTTAATTAGATAATGCCTAATTTGCATATGTAAACATTAAATTACAGCAAACTTGTAATACATTTTTTTCTCATATTAATGTAAGTAATCAACTGGGGAAGTTTCATAGTGATGTCTGCTTGTTAAAATTTTTACCCTATTCACCTGTAGTGTCTCGCCTTAACTGATTGATCTGAACGTTTACAAAAAATTTGGATATCATTATTGTGATGATATTCACATGTGTAATTTCCATGCCTAACATAGCGCCACCATCTGGCCAACCAAAAAGTGTACCAGAAATGTTCTTTGCTTAAAATGGTCTGAAATTTCTCAGGATAATATATATTATGATGACACCTAATGGGCCTGCCTTGCATTGCGCCCCCACCTGGCCAAGCAAGTACATGTGGCAGAAAATCAAATACAAAAACAAATAGCACACGCATCAAATATGTACATTTCACAAACGCACCACGTCGGTGCTTTGTTGGATTCCGACATGTCACGGGTTGCGGCCCGCAGGTGCTCGGGCCCGCCATTGCCGCTTGCGGCTATATTTTTATACCTGTTTTTAGTCAACATTACCAAAGGTGCCAATAATTCTGTGTGTGTGTGTGTGTGTGTGTGTGTGTGATGATAGGTTATAAGCACTGGAGAAGGCAGACTATTGATACGATTTGCACTAGCTTTGCACCAATTTCGGAGGAGCCTGTATAATGAAAGAGTATAAGGCTATAAAATGAGCCCTTATGTATTTTGTGTTCACCTATATGCCCATAAGATGTATCAAGGTTATGTTATTTGATATTGTTTCATAGGGCTTTAATGGTGTTGTTGAAGCCTATAATAGCCCAATGTTTTCTTGTCAAGTGCAATGTTTGTGGCTTTTTTTATAATATGAGCACAAGAAATACTTGTTATGTCCTCCTCCATAGTAGAACTTTATGTAGGCCTACACATTTACAGTAGGAACAGATTGAGTTCTGCCCAAAGTCGAGCAACATAAAAGTAAAGTAAAATTAACGAGTAACGTAAAAAAAATACTTTCCATAGAGGGTAACTAAGTAAAGTAACTGATTATTTTTAAGAAGCAATGAGTAACAAGCAAACACTACTTTGTAAAAGTAACTTCCCCAACACTGATCGTGAAGCATCAGCACCGCCACCGGAGTTGTTAAAGGTGTGAAAGCAGTAAGAAAAAATATACCCGATGGTTTCGTGTGGACGTGGCCTTATTCACATGCCATTACAACTCAGTGTAGCTTGTTTGGACAGAGACTGTAAACTTTCTGGCAAAAAGAAGGGAGGTGGACTGGTGATGTACATTAACAATAGATGGTGCAACCAGCGGTTAGTCTACGTTCGTACTACATGCCGAGGGAGTTCTCGCACGCAATTGCTGTCTGTGTTTACGTTCCACCTCAAGCTCTACCGGATACAGCGTGCGACATCATCCACTTCACAATCGCAAGGCTTCAAACCCAACACACTGATGCCTTTTTTGTGATCTCTGGCGACTTCAATCACATAACACTGGATTCCACACTCACGAATTTCTACCAGTTTGTTGACTGCCCTACAAGGAAAAACAGGACAATAGACCGCATGTATGCAAACGTGATGGATGCATACAGTGCAAACCCCCTTCCCCCACTGGGAAAGTCAGACCACAACCTCATTCATCTCCAGCCAATGTACAAGCCAAAAGTACAGAGGCTACCAGTTGCCACACGCACCTTCAGAAAGTGGACACCTGAAGCGGATGAGGCTCTGAGAGACTGCTTCTGCAGCTCTGTGGAGGGGGACCTGGACAGGGTGAACCAGTTGAACCACTTCTACAACAGGTTTGACTGCCCTGCTCCAGCTCCAATGGCGGTGGTCTGTCCACCACCCCCAGCTGACTCAGACATGGCTCTTGTTTGCGTGCCTGCCCTACCCCCACCTCCCAGCCTCCCAGTCTCACCAGCTCTGCATCCCGGTGACACCCAACGACCTAAGCCACCATCACCTCACGCCCTGCCCCCGCCTGACGCCTCCTTGCCTGTGCCTGTTGAGGTGTCCACGACTCTGGCAGCCTTGACAGGGACATCAAGGAGGTGGTCATCCCCCAGCCCCCTCCCCCACACCCCCTCAATACCAGTGCAACACTCACCTCCATCATCACAGGCTATCGTACCCCCACCATCACTGGATATTGCACCCCTCGATCACGAACAATAAGGTGACAACGACCTCAGTCAACAGCCATCAGCTGTTGATCCCAGATGCACCCCTCCCCCTCCCCTTACACCCCCCATCATCACAACAGATTAAGTGAGAGCTCAACTAAAGAAACTGCACATCAATAAGGCAGCGGGGCCTGACAGACTGTGTCCAAGGCTACTCAAGGCCTGTGCTGCTGAACTGGAGGAGCCACTGAAGCACATCTTCAATTTGAGTCTACGCCTTGGACAAGTTCCAACACTGTGGAAGACATCATGTCTCACCCCTGTCCCTAAGAAGCCTAGTGAGCTTAATGACTACAGACCTGTCGCTCTTACATCACATGTGATGAAAACAATGGAGCGACTGGTCTTAGGTATGCTCAGACCCCAGGTACGCCATGCACTAGACCCGTTACAGTTTGCATACCAGGAGAAAGTGGGCGTGGACGATGCCATCACTTATCTTCTACACAGGACACATTGTCACCTAGACAAGGGGAAAAGTGCTGTGAGAATCATGTTCTTTGATTTCTCAAGTGCTTTTAACACCATCCAACCCCTCAGACTGGGAGACAAGCTCTTGCAGATGGGTGTGGACGCTCACCTGGTAACCTGGATTACAGATTACCTGACCGAGCGACCACAGTTCGTCAGACTGAAGAACTGTCTCTCTGACACTGTGATCAGCAGCACCGGAGCACCACAGGGAACTGTGTTTTCTCCAGTCCTGTTCACCCTGTACACATCTGACTTCTGCTACAACACCATCAAGTCATGCCACATGCAGAAGTTATCTGATGATACTGCAATTGTGGGGTGTATCAGGAACGGGCAGGAGGAGGAGGAGTACAGGAGCCTGGTGGAGGACTTTGTGCAATGGTGCAAACTCAATCATCTTCAACTCAACACTTCAAAGACCAAGGAGATGGTGGTGGATTTCCGCAGGTCTAAGCCCACTCTGTTACCAGTCCCCATTGATGGGGTCCATGTGGAGGTGGTAAGCACCTACAAGTATCTGGGTCTCCATTTGGACAATAAACTGGACTGGTCAGCCAACACTGATGCACTCTACAAGAAAGGGCAGAGCAGGCTGTACTTCCTGAGGAGGCTGCGGCCCTTCAATGTGTGCAGCAAGCTCCTCAGGATGTTCTACCAGTCTGTTGTTGCCAGCGTCCTCTTCTATGCAGTGGTATGCTGGGGAGGAAGCACAAAGAAGAAGGATGCGGGGCGAATTGACAGGCTGGTAAGGAAAGCTGGCTCTGTAGTGGGAGCTGAACTAGAGTGCATCACTTCAATATATGACAAAAGGACCCTGAACAAACTGATCAACATCTTGGACAATGAGTGTCACCCACTCCACAGCACTATTGTTAAGCAGAAGAGCCTGATCAGCTGGAGACTTTGCTCACTGCCTTGCACAACAGACAGACTGAGGAAGTCATTTGTCCCCAGGGCCATTGAACTGTAACCTGACCCTAGCCAGATGAATTTCATTCCACTTAGCTCCGCCTAGCTTCACTCACATCCATCTGGGACCTCTTCCATTGAGAGTGATTTCTGCAACCGATTTTATGGTACAGCCAATCAGGACGAGGGCGGAGTTTCATAGATGTGACATAGCGTAGAAGCGACTGTGAGACTGTTATCAGCGTCCACGGGTTGGCTTCGATGTGAGTGGTTGAAGTAGCACGTCAATAGATGACGGACAAGTGGCTTATTCAATCATATGCAAGCATTTTTTGATTAGGCTCAGCCTTCTGAAGCAACACTTCAATGGATCGGTTCCAGATGGATGAGTTGAGCTAGGCGGAGCGAAATTCATCTGGCTAGGGTCAGGTTAATTGAACTGTTCAATGCTTCATTTAAGGGAAGAGGAGAGTTAGACTTCTCTGCATAGTCTGTCTGCCTTTTCACCTCCTCCATGTTTGGATACTGTCTGTCCACTAGGCACTTTTACCGTCTTTCTGCCTCACTGTTTGCGTGCTATATTAGCACGTTAGCACATATGCATAACCCCTCCCTCCATGCCACAGCCGAACTGTGGCCACACTTATACCTTTTCTTAAAATAGTTATATATATATAGATATATAGACTTTATTCTTGCACTGTTGTACTGTTGGACTTACTCATTTGCACCATCACCATGCCCAGGTAAAAAAAAAAACTATTAAAAGTATACTTTTTGAAAGTGTACTAAGTACCGCTTGTACTTTTTTCACAAATCCAAGTGTAATTAAGTGTATTGAATTATGTATTAAGTTCAACTTAATACCAACTTGACTATACTTTGAGTGTAATTAGTGTGCTAAAATGGAACAACTTTTTTCAAACTTTTAAGTGTTCTTAAGTACATTATACAAAAAGAGATTTTATGAGCATTCAAACGCTAATCTTGAGTACAATTTTGTAACATCCCAAGTGTATTGGAAATGTACTTAAAAGGCATTACAGTATAACTAATAATAGTGTAGTAGTGTATTTTGAACACACTCTTATCATCCTCATTTCTATTCATTTGGCATGCTTCTGTAATATTTTAAATTAACTTCACATGTACTTCATGACTACAATAAGTGCCTTGAAAGTTTGCAGTTATGTTAATAAAAGTATAGTCTTAAGATACTTTAAGCATTATAAAGGCATGCAATTTAAGTATAATATTAGTGTGATTTAAAATCGTACTATTGGTACTCTCATTTGTGCGCACACATTTAATATCTACGTGTGTGAAATAATATATAATATAATACACCCGAATGCATGTTTCATCGCGCAAGTGCTTTTTGCCACTATTGTGTCGCGATACTCTACAGCCTCATTGATAGACCATCAATTCAAAATGCAGATTTCATGAAAAACAAAAGTTGTTTACCCTCCTAGGTGAGAGAATTTGCCCTCTAAGCTTGAAATTGTTTACTGGACACCCAGCCTACAAGCCAACAATTTAACAGTCTAACATGGCTACATTTGTAATGCATGATCATTTATTGCTTATTTGTTTGCAAAGTCTTCTGGCCCAGAAAGAAAAGCATGGTGGTTACGGATCATGGCTGAGGAGGAAAGGTATAGCTGGTAGAGTTGTGCAGTGAGTGAACTTCCCTCCCAACACTGAGATGTGGTGGCAAAAGCTGTGGTAGCTAGCTTCCTTACTAGCACATCATCTTCCAGTCCAAGATGCATAAAGTGGCAACCGGGGGCTGGACAGCAGTCAAATGCATTGACCTTGGTATTAGAGAATTTGTCTCTGTTGTCTGTGAACAGAAAGAAGATGGACAACATTTTACAAGATAAACAATATTTTGCACAGAAATCCATTGGCAATGATGAGATTAATACAGATTATCTGTACCTATTTGACATTTACTTTTTATGGGTCAAATTGGTATTGACACCATCTGTTTGCCATCCTGGTATGGGTAGACCTGGCCAGGTAGTGTTTCCTTAAAGCGTTGTGCACCTTGGCACCGATATGAGTGCAACCACCCTGTTTTCTGCATTTGATTACCTTAGATTCCTTTGTTTCCAATACAACCGTATTATCGTTTTCGGGTCAAATGGCATTTTAAATGGGAGTCATAGGGGCACTAGCCTACTATTTTGTAGTTTGACTCGGGTACATTCACAAAAAGACCCTAGGTCGCATTTTGGCTTGAGTTATGCTTTAAGAGTAATGGGACAAGGTCCTGGATTACATTATATTTAGAATTGATTTAGATTAAGTGTTAGTTAGTATTTATAATTTGTATTTTAGTATATTTAGTATATTCTTTATCTTCTACTGTCCTTATTGCTTAGTTGTGTTTTTATATTATATACTTTTAATTACTTTTTCTGCTGTTAGTGAATGTGTGTGTGTTGTCTGTATTCTACTGAGACCTTGAATTTCCCCTGGGGATCAATAAAGTATTTATCTGCTACACACAGTTCAAGAACAGTTACAAAGCGAAGTCTCTACCAGCTTTCGGAAAATCAGATCATGCCGCTGTTTTCCTACTGCTAATGTACAAACAGAGAAGTCGGACGGACCCCCAGTGACGAAGGAGGTCAAAGCTGGACTGACGAATCGGAAGCCAGGCTACAGGACGCCCTTAGCAACGTTGACTGGGAGATGTTCAAGACGAACTCTGCTGACATCAATGAGTTTACGGAAGTATCATTGAATTACATCAATATGCTAACTGATTCCATCATCCCAACTGTAAAGATCCAAAGCTTCCCTAACCAGAAGCCATGGGTGGATAGAGAAGTGAGAACGGCATTAAAGACACGCACCATGACTTATAACGCTGGGCTTATTTCAGGGGATATGACGGATTACAAAGCAGCATCTTATAGTTTACGAGCTATGAAAAGATGCTAAGCGGTAGCTTATAGAGACAGAGTTGAAGCTGATTTCTTGGAGGGTGATCCAGCACGAGTGTGGAAAGGACTCGAACCATCACTGGCTTTGAAAGAAAGTCCCTCCTATGATGAATGTGACTAAAGCCCTCCCTGATGAACTTAATGCTTTTATGCTCGCTTTTGACATAAAAACACAGACTATATTGGACTAGCTGCAGCATGTGAAGCAAATGAGGATGCACCTTTCTGTGTCTCTGAGGTCGATGTGAGCAATGCCTTTAGAAGGGTTAATTGTAGAAAAGCTACTGGACCGATGGAATTTCTAACAGGGTTTTGAAATCCTGCGCTGCTCAGTTAGCTCCTGTGTTCACTTATATCTTTAACACATCATTGGCTCAAGAGACAGTTCCTACTTGCCTCAAGCAGTCTGTTATTGTTCCAGTACCGAAAAACAAAAGTCCATCATGTCTGAATGACTACCGCCCAGTAGCCCTGACGTCTACAGTGATGAAGTGTTTTGAGAAGCTTGTGAAAAACATTATCTGCTCATCCCTCCCTGCCTCCTTCGACCCCCTCCAATTTGCTTACAGAGCCAACAGGTCTACAGAGGATGCCATCTCAAACCTTATGCACACCACCTTAACTCACCTGGAGGAGGGGAATGGAAATTATGTGAGGATGCTGTTCATTGACTTTAGTTCAGCATTCAACACGATAGTACCTCTCACCTTGGTCACAAAGATGAAGGCCTTAGGACTGAACACCACCCTGTGTCACTGGATATTTGACTTCCTCACCAACCGTTCACAAGTGGTTAGAGTGGGGTCTGACATCTGACTCATTAACCATCAGCACTGGTGCTCCCCAAGGCTGTGTTTTGAGTCCACTGCTGTACAACATCTACACACATGACTGCAAAGCCAACAGTAGTCATACCTCCATCATCAAGTTTGCAGATGACACAGTGATCTTGGGCCTGATTAGTAACAACAATGAACAGCTGTACTTGGATCAGGTTGATGAGGTGGCACAGTGGTGTCAATCTAACAGCTTGACACTGAATATCAATAAAACCAAGGAAATGGTAGTGGATTACAGAAGGCAGCAGCAGAACTACAGTTACACCCCACTAATGATCAGCGGGCAACCTGTAGAGAGAGTCACAAGTTTTAAATACCTTGGTGTCCACATTACTGAAGACTTAACATGGACTGTTAACACTCAATATGTTCTGAAAAAAAAGTCCAGACAACGACTCTACTTCCCTTCGTCAGCTAAGGAAATTCAAAGTTTCTACATCCATCATGAAGGCCTTCTACACTTCAGCCGGTTGAGAGTGTTCTAACTGGTAGCATCATCACCTGGTATGGGAACTCCACAGTTAAAGATTGTAGTACTCTGCAGAGAGTAGTGCGCTCAGCTGAACATTACTATAAGAACTCAACTCCCTGCTCTACAAGATATCTATTCCAGAAGAGTACTCCTAAGAGCCCAAAAGATTCTGAAGGACTCTTCTCATCCCTAACAATGGATTATTCCTACCGCTGAAATCAAGAAGGCGCCTATGTAGTCACAAAGCCAGAACTGAGAGACTCAGGAGAAGTTTTATCCCCAGGCCATCCTAACTCTGAACTCACACTATACTGACTTTGCACACATTCACTCCTCAGCACTCTCAAACATTTCCCAACTCTGAACTCACACTATACTGACTTTGCACTCATTCACTACTCAGCACTCATGACCCCCCCCCCCCCCCAACACACACACACACACACACACACACACACACACCTACAAGACTTTTTTAGCACTTTTACATCCCTCTCCCTATGCTACAGACCTTTTATTTATTTTCTTATTTCATCACACGCCAGAACACACACACACACACACACACATATCTGACTTTCTCCAACTTTTGCACATCTCCATAGAACTTTTTATTTATTATTTTTGATTTCTCCTCCATCTACCCATGTCCTTGATTGCCTAGCCTTTCTGCCCCCCACCCCCATCCCCAACACACACACTTACATCATCACTGTCATCACTTCACATACATACAGCACACTGCTTGCTACAGTAAGCTGCCTCTACATATCTTGCTGCACACTGCCCCTACATACACAGCACATTGTCTTCAGGATCTTCTCCAACACACATCCTCTACATACTTACAGCACACTGCCCCCACCTACACACTACACACACACACACACACAGTCACTGCTCCACTCCCTCCTCCGCCCCACACACACTTCTTCACTGTCATCACTCACATACATCATACATACAGTACTCTGCTTGCAATAGTAAGTCCCTGCTTCCCCCTACATACACAGCACATTATTTCATCAGGAAGCTTCTCCAACACACATCCCCAACATACTTACAGCACACTGCCCACACACACACACACACACACACACAGTCACTGCTCCATCCCTCCCCCCACCACACACACATCTTCACTGTCATCACTCACATACATCATACATACAGTACTCTGCTTGCAATAGTAAGTTTAGGGGTTTCTTCCTTGGTAAGGGAGTTTTTCCCTTGCCCTGTTGCTCTTGGGTGCTCCTTGTTGGTGCCCCCCACCCAATCCCAATCCTCCCCACCTTTTTATGCAGCCCTTGCCACTTAATCTACTAAACCCCTCTTCTACTGCACTCTTTTGCCCCCCCCCCCCATTAATGCACAAATAGGCTGACACCAGACATAATTTCACTGCATTTCTTACTTCCAGTAACTATATGCATGTGACAATAAACTTCCTTGTATCCTTGTATCCTTGTATCTATCTATCTATTTGTGATATCTGGTACTGATATCTTTTGAAATTATCATAAGCACATCATACTAAATGGAAACCACACGATTAGGAATTAATAGGGTGGGGGGAAACCACATTAGACATGTATTTCTTTAACAATTTATTGTTTGAAGAAATATAGAAATCTTACTCCTTTATCACATGGTACATTGCTCCTTTACTGTACAGCTGTGCATTAACTTGCAAAAACGTATTTACTCAAGTTTACAAAGGATGTCTTTTTTCCAATTTACTAAACATGACTCTTTACAACACAGCTGTATGTCCATGTTTGCATAAATCACACAAAATCTAACAAAACTAACACACCACCAGACTTCCCTGAAGAATTACGTAGTATGTAGAACTACTAACTAGTAGTGATGTGCTATAACAGAAATAGTACTGTTAAGTGCATGACCTACCTACAGCTAAAATATTTTTTGTTTAGTTTGAGAAGGAGCTGATTTTCAAAATTTCTGGCATCCAATCTTGCCCTTCTTGGGCTGAAAATGAGTCCAGCAGTGCTAAAGAGACGTTTGCATGCAGCAGAAGCTGGTAAGGCAGTGTTGATTTTAAGAGACAATTTGCAAACTGCAGAATAAGATTGCAGTATCTCTTTGTTGTCTACTTTAGAGGCAATGTACCCTTCTAGCTGTTTAACACTTTCCTGCCCATGGGTTGTCGTCATACTTGAAAAGAAGTCATTGTCATTTGAAGCACTTGATCCATTGGCTGGTGACTGATGTGAAAGTTCTTCCTCCAGATGGTCCTTGATGTAGGCAAGTCGTAATAACATATATTGGGACAGATGGCAGAAATCATGTTATATAAATGATAGGGCAATGCCGGTGTACAGTACAGAGGAAAAAGAATTAACTAATTTGGAGCAACATGCACAGTTATGGATAGGCAGCTAAAGCTGACATATGAGGGAAAAGATCAGTTTCTATGCTCCATTAGATCAGCTTTACTTCCCTGGCCACAACTCAGTCTAGGTTGTGTTAAATGTCCTTGTTCTTTTTCCTGAACAACATGAACAGCATGTAGTACTTTGAACAATAAGGCTATGGGGTCCATCTACATCAAACTTGCCTTTTAGGCCAGGTCACAACCCCCCATTTTTAAGTAAATAAACTTGTTTAGTTGTTTAAAAAACTTGTTTAGTTTTTTTGTTCACTTTTGTTTTGTGAACTAAGTGCATGACATCCGAAATAAAAATGCAACAAAACATATGTACATACATAGATACATACCTAGGTTTAATAGGTTCTCATCAGGGGGGTATTCCAGAAAGGAGGTTTAACAAACACTGAGTTAAAACTTAAAACCTCTGGGTTGTCTGAACCTGTGGCTACTAAACCCGAGCTGTCGGTTCCAAAACACCGGTTACCAGTTAGTTCAATCAACCCTGTGTTAGATAACCTAGAGTTGTGCGCGTTCACGGCAAACTTATAAAGGCATCATCTATTGAGAGTCGAAACCATGAGTGAAACCGGCGAAACGAAGAGCACCGTATTTTTCAGAGGCGGAGTAGCAAGTTCTCCTCAAGGCTTACAAGGAGGAGAGAACTGTAATAACAAAAAAAGAGCAATACTTGAGCGTCTGCCAAGGAACGAGACCTTGCTTGGCAGAGAATAGCCTAACTGACCGTAAATGCGTACGTTTAGGATAGCCTATTTAACCTGTTGAGGAGTGAATTATTTTCCTGGTTCCTTCTAGAATTCTACGCAAACAATCTATAGTTTCAGTGTTCCTTATACAGTCTATGGGGAAAATCTCTGAGGGTAATTGTGACATCATAATGTGGAACTCTCGGTTCGCGAACATTCTAATCACATATTTGTGACCGTACTCCTCAACAGGTTAATGTCAAAAGCACAATTAAATAATTCAGTGGACATTACGTATTGTATTGACTGCTTTGACTGCTTTGGCATGGCGGTCATATAGGTTTAGTCAGATTTTTTTTTCTTTCTTTTTTTTCTTTTTCGCATGCCCAAATTTCCGTCAATGATTCCCGGGACACTGAAAGACCGGGGTACACGAAACTTTGTGGGCATGTAACCCCACATGGATAGCATGGAACCATCGTTTTTCGTTTTGATCTGTAGCCCCCCCGCTGGACTGGACCCCAGAAAGGAGGGTAGGGCAGACACAGTTTTCTGTGAATATCTCGAAAACCGTAGGGTTTAGGAGGACCATTTTTTTGTATGTTGATCTCAAGGGGCCATGTCAACATATTCCATAACCACTCATTTCATGTATAGCGCCACCTAGTTAAACACAAAAAAGTAAAAATGAGGTGTTGTAATTGAAGGTATCTGTGACCTAACATAGTCAAAACTGCACGAAATTGGAAGTGTAGGATCATTATGACACCCCTCTGTATGCACGCCAAGTTTTGTGGAATTCCGTTCATGGGGGGCCACACAATAAATTAATTTATGTTACTATACACCAACTGGCCTGTAGGTGGCGGAGACAGTTTTCTGTGAATATCTCGAGAACCGTAGGGCCTAGGAGGTCCACCTTTTTTTATGTATGTTGGTCTTAAGGGGGCATGTCAACCCATCCCATTACCACTTATTTCATGTATAGCGCCACCTAGTTAAAAATTAAAAAGCAAAACATTTGGTGTTTTCATCACAATATCTCTGGCTGACAAGGTCAAAACTGCACGAAATTAAAAGTGTAGGATCATTATGACACCCTCCGAATGCATGCCAAGTTTTGTGTACTTTCGTTCATGGGGGGCCTTACAATAAAATAATTTATGTGTACATTTAGTGGCCATTACACCAACAAGGATTCGGGACACTGAAAGACCGGGGTACACAAAACTTGGTGGGCATGTACCCCCACATGGATAGCATGGAACTGTCATTCTTCGTTTTGATCTGTAGCCCCCGGTGGACTGGACCCCAAAGGGAGGGTAGGGCAGACACAGTTCTCTGTGAATATCTTGAGAACTGTAGGGCCTGGGATGACCAATTTTTCCGTATGTTTGCCTCCAGGGGTCATGTTAACCCATTCCATGTGCACACATGTGCATAAACAGATACACACGCACACACATACATTTACAGTAATCATAATGCGATGACACATACTCACACAGTAGACACATATGTACGCATGCATGCACATGCACAAACACACATACGCAGGCAAACACACAAGCACGCATCGCACACACACACACACACCCACACACATAAACATAAATTTGTACACGCACACATGCACACAATTCAAGAATTTTTTCCCGTCATCTACTCCCTGAATTTTTGGTCATTGATACCGGGACACCCAACCACCGGGGTACATGAAATTTGGTGGGTATGTAGCCCCACTAGACTTTTACGGGAAAATTTCATTTTAGGTCCCGGGGACCACCACCCTCCGTGCTGGGCCCCTGAAAAAAAAAAAAACAGTTTTCCTAAATAACTACCTGAACCGTGGCACTGAGGATGAAGAATCTTTTATGGTATGTTGGTCTCAAGGGCCCACATCAACCTGGCTCATAATCACTCATTTGTAATTTGCACCCCCACCCCGGTAAAAATGAAAATGCAATATTATTCTGCTTTTAATCGCCCCTATCTTCAGTTAAGATGTTCAGAACTGCACCAAATGTTATGTGTATGATTGACCTGGCATTCTCTGGGGGTATGCCAAGTTTCGTAGAATTTCATCCATGGGGGGTCTAAAAAATTAGGTTATGTGTACATTTAGTGACTGTACACTCATTGGCCTGTAAATGGCGGTGCACACATATACACATGCACACACACAGGCCCCACATACTATCGGTATTAGAGCGGCCGATTCATAATTACAAATTCAGTAGGATTAAAAAGAAAGCCAAAATAAATATTCATCATCATCATCATGGCTGCATTTTCAGTATTGGCGAAGTAGTCGTTTGTCCACTAGATGGTGCATCGTTGCAGTGAGGCGTAATTTTGTTAGAAGTTAAAAGTGGGTTGGAAAAACAATGGACGCTTCCTACAAGGACTGTAATTTACCGCTGGCGAACATCTAATAAGGATAGGGCGATGTTCACATGAAGTGTAATTCCCATTTCTTCTTGAAGCGAAATAAATCTGAGGATGTTTATCGGACATGCTTGGTTTTACTGCAGGAATGCGTTAATCTTGTAATATCAATAAGGACCTAGGTAATGTTACCGTTGGCGTTGGTTGAGTGATGGAGGCATTTGATTGATTGCACTTGTAGAAAACTATAAATGCGTTATACCAAGCAAATGTATAGCAGCACTGTTTGTATCTTTTGACTGTCATTTATTGCGTGCTACAAAAATCATTCTGTGCAATGGAAGATTTACCAACGTTACACGGTCTGATACAGTTTTGCCTATACATGCGTGAGACTGAGGCGCCTGTTTATTTTGTTTTAAGTGCGTGCAGGGTGTGAGAGGGGAATCGATGTGCTTTGATTACAGCTTGGTAGTTGTAGTCTGAGAAATTAAAAAGTATGTGTGTGTGAAGTATCCAAACAATAACGGACAAACGGACATCGGACATCCAACAATAACGGACAAAAGCTCTTCAACTTTGGCCCGTTAAAATGTGTATGAACAGTCTAGCGACGCATTTCATCAAGGCCCATTTGGACATGTCAGTTATTTGCACCACTGGTTAGATGTAAAACAGCATTTCGTTTCAGACTAGGCTACTGTTACTTAATTTGTGCATTGACAATAAAGTATTACATGAACTAAAGATGACTAAAATCTTATGTAGAAGAAGAAACATTCACAAAAAAATCCATCCATCCAAAAAATGACCTTTGTTTTTGATAGCTGTTTGAAAACGGCATGGAACTGACAGAGATGTTTTTGTTTATAAATACATAATAAATAAATAAATAAATAAATAAATAACATTATGCTGATACCTTTTGCTTTTCCCAAATACAATGTAGCCTACAGGTGTAAGTGACCTTTCATCAATCCAGTTGCAATGGATGAACTGTGATGAACTGCCCTACTTGTGATTGTTTAGAGATTTTAAAGGTTTTATAACAATGCTACATCTTCTTTGGCTATTCTACAATCTATTCACCTTTTCAGCACCAGTAGGCTACTTTCTGTGCAGCCTTTTTACACACACTCAGGCATGCCAAACAAGCATACACAAAAGTTTCAAGAGTGGGGGATGGAGTAAAATATGGAGACAAATTGAAGTGTGATTTATTTTCGCGGAACGGATGTACAGGACTGAGCAGCGGTCATATTTTGTACCACTATGCGGTACATCTAGTTTATTAATTGTCTATATGTTTTCCTTTCTTTGTACTGTACTTGTTTTAATTATAGGTTTCAATCTTCAATGTGTCTGAGATGTTGTTTGTCCATCTGTCTGGTGAGCCAAAGACAAATGTCCACTGTGGTGTAGGCTAGCTAGCCTACATTAAAGATTTATTTTATTCTAATCCACCATGCGTAATGTATGGATGGAGAATGCTTTTCAAGTAGCCTATATTTAGGATTCAGCTGAAAAACTCTAGCACTCTTGAAAAACTTGTTTGGAAAAGAATGGATAGGCCATCATGTGATGTCGTGGTCTTATCGCCCTCTCACTGTGAATTGTACGGATGAATATTACATGATTTTGTGCTTCTTTGTCAATCGGACCTTCGTCAAAATGAAACGCCATTGTGTGACAAGTGTAAAAACAGTGGCCTGGTTGAACATGCACTGAAATAACCGAACATAGTTGATCATAACCTGAACAAAACCTACCCCCTACCAGGCTAAGTTTTCAGCTTTCTGGAACTGAAATCCCAGGTTTACCGTTTACTCTAGGTTTACATACCAAGTTAAGTTCAGAGCCTATGTTACCATAGTTACTTACATAGCCTGATCATATTTGAGCGTTCTGGAACTTAAAATCCCAGGTTTACCGCTAACTCTGGGTTAACATATCCAGTTAAGCCAGTAAACCTGCTTTCTGGAATACCCCCCAGATGTCCACGCTGTTTTACATTTCGGGAGCAGGATGGCAGCAGCAATAAACTCTGGTTCTGCCATCATGTCTTTAAAGCGCTTTTGTAGTCCCTCTAGGGCTGCATCCACCAAAGGTTTGCAGTACCTGGAATTAGAGGTGGGGGAGAGAGAGTACAATATCACAACATTTACAGTGTGCATTTACACTGAGACAATGACAATAACGACCAGAGTGGGTGCGGTAGCCTACACCACATCTTATATACAATTACGGACCCTCGACTGACGGACTGGAGAAGGGGGCAGCTGGGGGCAACGGGAACGATCCTTCAGTATTTTCTATTGCCGAGGAATAACCTCTTTTAATGACTATTGTGGTAGAAGGAGGTGATGATAGTGCCCCTCGCCTGTGACGTGTGTGTGTGTGATGAGTGGCTGATCGGGCTATAATTGTCCTCCATTTCCCCTTACTTAAAGGAGAATTCCGGTGTGATATTGACCTAAAGTGTGTTGAAACATGATCCCGAGTGTGAACGTATGTCTCATAGCTCATCTCGGCTTGTCACCTGCACTTAGAAATCTGGCGCTAGTTAGCCGATGCTACCAACAGTTTTTCGATGGGGGTGCCTCGGGCATCGGCCTAGCCATGCAAATAAATTACTGTTTTACACCATTTACGAGGCTCAAAGTAGCTCCATACTTCATTAGACTTCCAAGGGCCTTGACATTTAAAATGAGACATTGAGAACTTTGAAAAAGACACATCAAATGGGTATTTTGATTACTTTCAGTCTGGTTTTTCGGGCAAATCACAGCACTGAAACAGCTCCCATTAAAGTTTCTAATGACATACGCCTCAGCACAGATTCAGGTAAAACATCAGTCCTAGTGCTACTGGACCTTATTGCAACATTTGACACTGTTGATCACAATATTTTACTACACAGACTAGAACACTGGGTTGGATTTACAGGCATAGTTATCAGCTGGCTAAAATCATATCTGCAAGAAAGGAGCTTCTTTGTTGCCATCGGAAACTGTACCTCAACACTAACATCCTTCCTTGACCTGTGGTTCCCCCCAGGGGTCGATCTTGGGGCCACTATTTTTCAACCTCTATATGCTCCCACTTGGACAAATCCAAAATAATTTCATTTCATATCATAGCTATACAGATGACACACAAATTTACTTAGCTCTGTCACCAAACGACTATGGTCCTCTTGAATCTATGTGTCAGTGTATAGAACAAATCAACACCTGGATGTCTCAAAATTTTCTTCAGCTGAACAAAGAAAAAACTGGAGTAATTATATTTGCTAAAAGGAGGAAAGACTTAGGGTTGCCACTCTCCTTGACGCAAAAGGGTTGAAGGCAAAGGATACTGTTAAAGCAACACCAAAGAGTTTTTTGTACATTAAAATAATGTTTCCAAACTCTTTTCAGTGGTTCATCAACTCATAACAGGGTGAAACGGCACTTCCGCATTCGCTCTGCGGCCCTCTATCGGCTATAACCGCACTATGTAAATTTGTCGGAGTAGGCGTTTTGTAGTCGAATGAGACTACAAATGTGACTTGCTTTACGACAAGCGTTACAAAAAGCCGATAGGTGGAGCATCCTGCAAGGCTCTGGGTGGAGCATACTCGGCAGGTACATATAAATGGAAGATACCTAGCAGCCAGGTAGCTTTTCAATTATCATTATGACGGAGCCTGCAAGGAAAAGGAAGGGTTTGTCGGAGGAGGCGAAGAAAAGAAAACGGGAGCATGATAGAGCTCGAACTAGAGTGAATATTGGACCAGCTTACTCGTTGGCGAGAGCTGAAGGAGGCTACAAGATGCAGTACTGATGGTGACTTGGCTTTGTTGCTGCTGGACTTGTAAGTAATATAAGTAATCATTTTCCCCCCAACGGTGTGCATAGATCTGTGTACAATAACGTTACATTGTAGATTGTTTTATATATCGACTGGCTCAATGTTAGTTAAGGCGTTGGCTATTTTGCTAATATGTAACCATCGCTAAGCACGTAAGTTTGTGTTTATAAGGCGTTTTTCTGCCGCTGCTGTTCTGAGCTGAATGCCGTGAAGGATGACAATAACTCCCAAAATCAACCCAAATGTTCTGTCGTTCCCAAAGTTGTTCATTAGTTTATGTTTAGTGTTTATGATTGCTAGCATGCTAGCGTTAGTGAGGTTGTGAGTTGATTTTTGGCGATGGAGGATATTTGACTGGGAAACTTATGTTTGCGACTCGCGAGTGAAAATGTGAGTGTGCAAGCATGTCATGCACGTTAGTGATGTGAGGTTTACAGATACTAAACATGCCGACTTTATCTCCTCCCCAGCTACCAGACACGGCAAGTAACATCGACACCTAGCAAAGCCACACACACACAACCACCACAGCTGCCGGTGTCTAGCGTTACTGAGGAGTCTGACCATAGGTAGCGTATTTTTTTCAGGACTAGAACTATCGTTTTTCAGTCTGCTTTGCAGATCTTTACGATTTTTGCACATAATCAATTTTCTTTTGTTGTGTAGGGATGACTTCACAGTCCAAGATGTACAACCGCGGTGGACACACAAGAAGTGGGTGTGTTAGAAGCCAGGTGTACGGTGTTCATTTTAGGACATCCTCAGACTCAGGTGTCAGACTCACTTACCTCCCCATATACCAAGATTAAGATAGTATGAAGTGCTTTTTGTAAAAAAATAGTTAAAACGAATAGCTATTTGCAATTTGACAAAACACTGGTCCTCATTTTGTGAATCTTGAGGGACGATATGAGCCTGTTGCATTTAGTTAGATGTCGAGTCAATGATAATGTTTGAAAACCACTGGCTCATTAATCACAATAATTTAACACACGACAGTTGGATAACCTACTTCATCATGTCCCCATGCCTACATTTTTGTGAGTAACATAGAGATCGTTAAAAACAATAAAGTATGGCTCTCCGTTTGGGACATCGAAAACTTATATTTTTAATAGACTACCGTCAAAGATGCTGACTTGCAAAAGCCTCGGGATAACACGTTATCTCCACTATCATCAGTCATGCCCCTTGATCAAAGTGGGGAATGAAATAAAAGTTTGAGAACCACTGGCTTAACAAGTTACCTACAGTCCAGAACACAGAATCTGTTGTAATATTCTGATGATCGGCGATGATATCGGCAAATGTTTGTTTTCCAAAGTAAGAATTTCACTTCACCATGCACCTTCGACAATACCTGGCCTGGTATCATTACAAACATTATTCTGTGTCCTAAAACTGGCATATTTTATGGCATTGTGTCATGTAAGTTCGTTGCAAAATCTAGAGAAATGTGTGAGGTGGTCAGCGGGGGACAATTGAGACACACATTGGATTGTGTTATTACTTGAACATTCTACACTATCCACAGCTGTGGTAGGCCTATCAGGGGCAGGAGGATTACTGTCAGCGCAGGCTTTATATAAAATTCTTCAACAGAAGGCCTCGAATGTTGTCTTGTTTGTGGAGCGCTTTGCTTCGCTTCTGTAATTTCGGCTTCATTGAAAATGAGGGCTTCCCTCAATGACCCTCCGAGAATAAATAAAGGTTGAATGAATGAATGAATGCAGGCTTGGCCAAAATAAAGGCATGTGGTTTGCGCAGCCTACAGTAAATAACAGACCCGCCAGAATGTGCGTTATTATGATGCTTTTACGAGCAAGATGTTTTTTGGTACCCCACGCACACTGCATGTTCTTAAATAACAATGATCATCAGTAATATTCGACCATTAATTTGGGTAAATGGGCAAGCGTGACCACCTTGATGATTCCAAACACCTCCCCGATGATGAGTGACAGGTCTCAGAATCGTGCTACACAAGGATGGAAGATGATGAATAACTGGGGGCGTAGCCTATTCACAAAGGCTTTTATCTTACTACTAGGAGTAGGCTACTCCTAAATCGCACTTAAAGATTTTAGATTGGAGTTTTCTCTTAAAGTTATTCACAAAGCCTTTCAGACAACTCCTAAACTAGGAGTGAGTCTTCGGTGGCTATGGGTGACGTCATTACTCATGCACGAGCTTGACTGAAGTGACCATCTTGATTGGCTGACGATTGTAACGCTGGAATTCCAAACACCTCTCTTCCGATGATGACTGACAGGTGACAGGTCGGAGAATCGTCGCTACACAAGTAGTCGAAGAAGGGACGGAAGATGATTAATAACTGAATAAAAGGCCTAGCCTAAATGAATAAAGAGTAAGGCAAAACAAATAGCTTAGTAGCCTAATGAAACATAGGCCTATGGATTGATGCAGTAGCCTACCTTTGCAACATTATTAAATGAATCTGTCACCATATCCCTAGGCTAATGTTTGCAAATAGGAGAACATTTTAATTTGATTCACAATGAAACGTTACATTTCATTTTACATGTTAACAATGAGTAGTTTGGTTGTTGTTGGTGGCGTTATTGCATCCCCTTTTTTATGAATGCAAAATTGTTCCCTTTCGATTGAAGTCCTGTTACATAGGCTATTTCAAAACATTGCAACGATAAAATGCCACAAAAAGCTGTTTTATGAATAGGTCTTAGTGAGTTAGAGTCCCTCTCGACTTTAAGCTGTCCCAGACTTAGGTGCTACATTTAGGTCTAAAATGCTTCATTGAATTACTTTTTGCAAAAAAAATTAGGAGTCCTGAAGTTAGGAGTGACACGCCCATTATTTTAGGAGTTGCTCTAAATTCGCCAGTTAGAGCTACTTGTAGCCTTAAAATTTTTTTGAAAAAGCGGCCCCTGAATAAAACAAATAGCCTAGTAGCCCAATGAAACATAATGGATTGATGTAGTATCTTTGTAACATTATTAAATTATTCTGTTACTATGCCTACGTTTGCAAAAGAGAACATTTTAATTTGATTCACAATAATGTTACATTTAATTTACATGTTGACAATGATTAGCCTAGTTTTGGTTGTTGTTGGCGGCGTTATTGCATGTTAGTTATGCCTACAATGCAAAATTGCTTCCTCGCGATTGGAAGCTCCTGTAGCTGCATAGGATTTCAAAACAGCAGGTTTGTGAATAGGTCTGTGAGAAAGGAGTCCTCTTGACTTCTTTTAAGTTGTCAGAGGTGGGAAGGTGTGATTTTTTGGGGGGATGGGCGGATTAACTGGGCACAATTGTTCGATGGCCCCCCCTTCCCCAATAGCGCGGAATCGGGTGGTTAGTTAATAGGCCTATCGTGAAGATTTTTCCTGCCATCTAAGGCACGAAGCGCATCTGTGAGGCCAAGCCTCACCAAGTAGCTCGTTTGTTTACAACTAACATTCCATTTAATTAAACTGCTTTATAGGCTATGCCGAAATAGTTTTCAACATTTTGAATATTAGTGTGAATTGAAATGTTCTCAAAGTAGCCTTATGGCTGAAAGCTGCTTGGACCCCCCGTCAAGCAATATAACCATACAAACGCGCTTCCTGCACTCATTGTTTCAAAAGGAGTAATTTTGGCTTTGTCAGAACTGAAGAGCTGTGGACCGCACGCACGGTATGCCCAATGAAAATAAATTAACGCCAACGCAACACAACACAACACAGACCCCGCTTCTCTCGCGTCCAGTCACTGACATGAACGAAACACAGAACCCGCTTCTCTCACGGCAGTCACTGACAGTAACCTAGAATAAATGCATGGGGAAAAACACTTCCCCATGACAAAGACATTATCGTAAAACACTGAAAGTTAATATTTTGTCACTAGCAACATTCATCTGTCCTTTGTCAAATGTATTATGTTCCAAGTACCCTATCGTAATTCTGCTTCATAAAGTTGAACAAATACATTTGCTTATTTCACAGAAAAAATATAAATAGCCAGTCTACAGTGCAGAGTTGGTAAGTTATGGTAGGCCAACCTGCAGTGAACATACACACAGGGAAATTATTTATCTTGCAGCTGAGTAGCCCTCAGGTGCCATCGACATAAGGCCGAACATGCAAGCGTAATGAATCGTGCTCTCGACAATCGCTACGTTAAACTTAAATAGGTTAACATCACTCTAAGTTAAGCCTTCAAACAAGGAAAACGATGATTTGAAGACTTCTGTTTTAAGTTGGAAGGGCAAGGGGTAGCAACAGGGCAACACAGAGACAGGCCCGATGGCAGGGCTGTTATGAGAGTATTAAAATATGGGATATTCTACGGAAAACATTAAAACGGCAAGACAGCGGGGAAAGTTAAAATATGCGGATAAAACACGGAAAAAGTTGGCATGCATTGTTTGGGGTCCCCGTGCACAGGGATTTTTTTTGTCATACTATTAATCACATATGATTATTTGTGAAATTGTGCAAACAGGCGCCAAACACATTTGAAAAGGAAGGACTGGTAGCATGCAAGCTCAACGGAAAAGATTGATTTAAGAACGTTATCACAAAGTGTGTGGCTGTGGCGCTTGGGCGGTAGACAATTGGCAGGGGGGAGGGTCATGTCTTTTTTAACAATTCTGTCGGAGGGTCATTGAACAATTTCTAGCAGACAAGAGAGGGTCATGCAACTTCCAACTGAAGCACTCAAAATTCCTCGGTGGCCCCTTCAATAAAATAACGACCAGTCCCTAGATTGCTGCTGGGCTATATGTCTTGGTTCTGTTAACAACTCATTGTCAAACGATAGCCTATCTCAGCGGTTGCATCCATTACAAAACACACATGCACTGTGAGCGTCTGGGGATTGGGGAGAGCACTAAATGCTCTACTGAATAAGCACGAAGTCAAACCTTTAAATGAAAAACACTCTTTAATAATCGAAAAAAAATAAACCGCTAATGAAGTAAACTTGACCATCAAAAATCATTTATCGCTTGTAACTCTGTGATACCAGGACGTAACAGGAAGGATGTGGCTGAGCAACGGAGGTTAATATGCTCCATGTTTTGTCCAAACTGTCTATCATCGTTGCACTCGGAGAAAACCGGAATGTTTCATTCCTCCCCGTTTCAATCGTCCCGGTTGTACCTACTCAAAACGCAGATAGAACCTTATTATTCTAAGGTAGCGAAATAGCGTTCAGCATGATTCATGCCCAATTAATTCCCCCTTTTAAAGTTTTCGCCTTTGTAGTTTGGTTTCGTGATAGCCTATGATAAACGGCTTATGGCCAAATATGTGAAAAACGTTAAAATACAGTAGGCTTATAAACCCGAAAAGTTGACAGTGATTTTTTTCATAATCACTTTGGAGGGTCATAGAAAAATTTATTGCTGGCGAGGGAGGGTCACGTCTATTTGGACTAATGCTCCCAAAACTCCTCCGGTAGCCCCTTAAATAAATAACGAACAGTCCCTAATGAAGTAAACTTGTGACCATCAAAATCGTTTATCGCCTGTAACTCATTGATAACAGGGCGTAACAGGAAGGCATTTGGCTGAGCAACGGAGGTTAATACTCTATATTTTGTCCAAATGATGTCTGTCTATCATCATTGCACTCGGAGAAAACCAGAATGTTTAATTTGTCCTGCGTCTCACGGCTGCAAAGCGGGATTCACTGCAGTTAACCAAATATTTCTTTATTAGGGCAGAACAGGCATATTTCTGGCTATTACATTATTTCTAAACCAGTCTGCTAAAGTCTGTAGTGAAGTCTGTGTAGGGTTTTCCAGGCTCCATTTCTTTTTACGAGACACCCTGCTCACTTGAGCCATCTACCGGTTGTTTGGGTTGTTGCAGCGTCTCACTGGAAAAATACAAATTAAAGTCGCGTGATACCGCGTGATCCCACGCGCGGACCGCGAGTGAAGCTGGCCAAATCGAAGCACTGCCCACTGTAGGCCATCCTACTAATGCAGTTCTGTGGGGCCTGGCGGCAGCAGAGCCTCTCCAGGTCAGAGTCCATTTCCCGGCAGTTGGTACAGGTACACCAGTGTAGTCCACCCCCATCAGGTACTCTTGGACTCTCTCTGTCTTCATGCAAGGCCAGCACATCAAACATCAGTCCTGGGAGCCTCAACATGACCTTTTGGAGGATATCGTCTTTTTCTTGCGCTCCCAGTAACTGGATCTGGGTCTGGATTTCTGTGTTTCTCCTCTCCTGCAGATTCTGGAGTCTTCTCTGACTGTCAGGGTCAATGTCCTCCCTTCTCCCTTTTCTGCTTCCCTTCCCCCCTCTGCTTTTTGGCCTTGCCCCTGCGCTGGTTGAGGATGTAAAATCAGATGAGGTAGAGGAATCCTGAAATAAATTACAAACATATTATGGTAACTGTATGAAGGTGAAATACTTGCAGGCATGAATCATAATTTAGAACTTTAGTCGCTCAAAAAGCAAGAAGTAGTAACATAGAAGATAACTGGGCAGATTTTGCCAACTATTCCAATAATACTGTAGCAATGCAGCCACTAAAACGGTCTCTGAAGCTTTTACAATAACATTCTCAAGATTTTCACAGACAATGCAAATGGCCATTACATGCTAAACTGATAGGCAATACGTTTTTTTTTCATATCCTTGTGTAAATGTAGCCTAACGGCTAGACCGTTTCAAATTTACATCAGTTTCACACACAAATAAAACAGCAATCAATGTCATTATTTTGTTTCATTTCGTTTCATACTTTCATGAAATCATGCAACATACCTTGTCACTGGACATCGTTATTTCCTAAGCAGGTTCTGGATGGTAAACAAATAACGTGCGTGTGACTGCGATAGTAGACTAAATTATTTACGACAGCGGTAATGGACAATTCCGCTTCCAACCTGTAGGGGGACCGGAGAGGAAAACTTCTTTGGTGTTGCTTTAAACATCTTGGTGTATTAATTGACAGTGATCTAAATTTCAACAGCTACATGAAAGCGATAACTAAATCAGCTTTTTACCACCTCAAAAATAATGCCAAACGCTGATGTCAAAACATGACTTAGAAAAACTCATTCATGCATTTTTCTCCAGCAGGGTTGATTACTGAAATGGACTGTTCACAGGCCTTCCAAAAAAGACTATTAAACAGCTTCAGGTGATACAAAATGCAGCAGCTAGGATTCTAACAAAAACTAAAAGAACTGACCACATTACTCCAATTCTTAAATCCTTGCACTGGCTTCCAGTAAGTCACAGAATCGACTTTAACCCTTTCGTGCGAACATTCAATTTTTGGTGCTGGATGACCTCCTTGCACAAAAAACCTTATTTCTTGAGTATAATACATACGGGTATATGGGATATACATACCATTGTAATCAGAAGGATCAGTTCTATCAAATGATGTATACATATGATAATGTTGATATAGTAATGAACAGTCTTTGAAAATCCTTTCCAAATGTATACCGAAATTCGTTAAAATTTAATTTCATTCACATAAAAATGAATTTTCATCATATTTCTCTACGAGATAGTGAAAAATATAATTGGAATATCATTAACCTTTCAAAAGTAATGATAAATTTAGTGATCAGTGTAAAAAAATGCAGGAAACGGGATTTAGAATGTTGACAGAATTCACATTCTCACTAAAAACATAAAAGTATGCATAAAAACTAATAATGAAGTCAGACACAATGGTTTAGATTTATTTGGTCCATAAGAATAAACCATTTATTTGTATATAAGCAAATGCTACAGTCAATAATAATGATATATTAACAAATTTCCCTCACAGGATCAAAAGAGTACTTATATATAAAAACATGTATATATGTACCTTACCAGTAATACAGGAAGTAAGTATACTGTATATTTATTGAAGATCATTTCTGAATAGAGACATAAAATACATTTGATTCAACAGATACAACTTCCTTATATAAATTAGTGTAATATGGAAATTATATACATCTATAAAATGTATTATTTATGAAAAGCTAGGAATACAATCAACATCAACTTCAACATCACTCAAAAATCAATGTGTTCTAAACATTTGAAAGTGGATTACATAGAACAAGCCTGTTGAGAATAAACACATACACACATATACACACAAACTCACACACACACACACAGAGGAGAATAGGGAAAGGTGGGGTGGGGAACCTGAAGGTTAAACACAGAAGACCTATGACTCATAACGAAACACATCCCCTTCTGTAAAATGCCAAATCTGACAGCAATTTTAACAAAGAAAACCTACCGCTAAACTCCAGGCCATACAAGCTACTTTAGTGTTATTATGTATTATTTTTATAACAAAGCCAACAATTTTTCTTTGGCTCCTGCTGTACAGGAATATTTACTTGATTAAAAGACGACAGAGTAGTAGTTGGAGCAGCTGAAGGCGAGGCTGAAATTTTGACGGAAATGCCTGCCAGCTGTTGTGATAGATTTTCTCCAAAATCTTTCTGGCTGTAGCAACCAAACCTAGGTTCAACACCAGATTTTGCATTGCATTCTTGAAATTAGGACTGCACGATATTAGGAAAACATGCAATATGCGATAACACTATTGAGTACTGCGATAACGATATAACTTGCAATATTTAAATACTTAATGTTTTTCTCCACCTCATGTTTTTCTCCAACCTCATACGCTGTGCATTCCACGTTATTAGGCTACCGGCATGCCGAGTGCAGCGGAAAGTGAAAGTAAGGGGTTGCGATCACACAGTCCAACGAAGTCCAACAACTTTTACAAATAACGAATCCTGATTACCTCTCTGGGGCTTTTGCTAAATGCAAATCATGACATACAAGCCTTACAGTGAAAGACAGATATCTTCTGATCCTTGTGAAAAATGTGCCTCGCAACCCACGTCCACACAGGATGGTGGCGACAAGGACACACTGAGGTTGGGCGGTGATGGGGTGAAGACACAGCAAACAGCAAACGTGGATTGTGGTGAAAAGTGCAGATTTATTTACAGTGCTATAAAAAACATGTTCCGGCACAATGCCAACAAAAAATACTTTTCCAAAAAATCAACCAACCGGTTTCTCAATTCAAGCTCAATTCAAGCACGATTATCAAATTCACCAATACTCTGTATCCAACCTCTCAGCAAGCTGATACTCTCCAGACTCCCACCCTGAGGGCAAAAATCCCTCGCTTTAAATAAAGCCGTCTATCACCTCTAATTGGTAGATACCAATATGCCAGGGTAATTTCCTCTATACAATGCTACATCATACATTATACATATATCACAATCATACATGGAGCATAATTTAACATAATTTCCATATACAATAATAACATTCTAATGCATGTATAATTAAATAATAATTACACTACTGTACAGATAATCACTTTATATTGTGACAATAGTTTCCCCCACTCAAAACATCACTTTCCCCTGTCCCAAACAGGGAATAAAATAGCCATTGCCCTGGATATCGTGTTCCTTGGGGAAACAAAGTAATGCAGGACCAGGAAGTGAAAGTAAGAGCTATCAGTGTATTGTTAATGTTTGTGTGCATGTATGGACTAACGGAATGCAATGGGTTATGGAGCAGAATCGACGGGTACCACGTCGTTCACTATGATGTTTGCAGATGTTGGGTGAGTAACAGAAAGATGTGTAAATAACGATCGCGCATGAATGAATTGCGTCGCGGTTGCCGGCACCGCGTGTACTTACAAACATTTGAAACTAAGTGCGTGCGTGTGTGCGTGTTTGATCGTGTAGGAGAAGGTAGTCAGTTTAAATGTCGCGGGGAATGTCAGGCAAATTGGGGAAGAGGAGGGGCTACCTTTTCACACTTCCCTACTCCTCTGGAGGCTCGGCACTGGGGTGGCAAGACAGAAAATCTGCCACCAAGTTTTGTTTGCCAGCCCTAAATTGCACCTCAAATTTAAAGGGCTGCAAAGCCAAAAACCAACGCGTTACGTGTGCATTAGTGTCCTTCATCTTGCCCAGCCACTTTAAGGCTCGGTGGTCCGTCTCAAGGACAAAGTCTCTACCTAGAAGGTAGTACCGGAATGTGTCCAGTGCCCATTTAACAGCCAGGCACTCTAGTTCCACAGCTGAGTACCGTGTCTCCCGGGGAAACAGCTTGTGGCTTATGAAAGCCACCGGTCGTTGCTGTTCTTCCTCACCCTGGAGTAGCACTGCTAACAACGCTGGGGCGCTGCACATAGCCTCTTTTAAGTCCTGGAAGGCCTTCTCATGCTGTTCCTCCCACGTGACCTTCACTGGACCAGACTTTCTGGTCAGGTCAGTGAGAGCCGCAGCTCTGCTTGCAAAGTTAGGCACAAACCGCCGGTACCACCCAGCAAGCCCCAAAAAGGACCGGATATCCTTCTTGGTCTAGGGCCGCGGGCAGTCGCGAACAGCCTCAATTTTGTCCTTCTGGGGTCTGATTACCCCACGCCCTAGGATATGTCCCAAGTACCGTACCTCCTGCTGCGCCAAAGCACATTTCTTGGGCTGGGCAGTCAGCCCTGCCTGATGGATGCGCCGTAGCACCTCAGCGAGATGCTTCAAGTGCTCGTCCCATGTAGCACTGAATACGACCACATCGTCCAAGTATGCGCCCGCGAATGCACCAGTCCCGTCAAGCACCCGGTCCATCAACCGCTGGAACGTGGCTGGCGCCCCCTGCAGGACAAACAGCATAACCTTGAACTGAAATAAGCCCTGGGGTGTTCTGAAGGCTGTGCAGGGCCTGGCCTCCTTAGCCATTGGCACCTGCCAGTAGCCCTTACACAGGTCCAAGGTGGAAATAAAGTGTGCCTTACCCAGGCGCTCAATGAGGTCTTCAAGCCTGGGCATAGGATAGGCATCAAAGTGTGACTGAGCATTTACCTGGCGAAAGTCAATGCAGAAACGCATGCTGCCGTCCTTCTTTGGAACAAGGATGACCGGGCTCCTCCAGGCGCTCTCTGACTGCTCAATCACACCAAGTCTTTGCATCACCTGCAGCTCCTCCTGGAGGGCAGGCAACATTCGCTCCGGAACTCTGTACATCCGCTGCCGGACTGGAGTAGAATCCTTCAGCAGGACGTTGTGTTCAGCCATGGAGGTGACTCCGGGCTGGTCGCTGAACAGGCCGTCAGGGATGACAGCCCGCAACTCCTGCTGCTGTTGTGGGGTGAGATGTGTGATGTCGATCTCTCCTGCTGGATGGTCTGTGGGGAAGAACTGCTCCAGGATGTCTTCCTCCTCCTTCACTGCTTGTACCAGCAGCTGCTGGCTCAGTGGCACCTCTCTCTCGTGCCACTCTTTCAGCAGGTTAATGTGAAACACCTGCCGCTGCTTTCTCCTCTCTGGCATTTCCAGCTCGTAGGTGGTGGGCCCCAGCTTCCTGTTGATGCTGTAAGGTCCCTGCCACTTGGCCAGCAGCTTGTTCTCCTTGGTAGGCAGGAGTAGCAGAACTTTCTGGCCTGGCTGGAAGGTTCGCTGCCTTGCTCTCTGGTCATACCAGCTGGTCTGAATCTTTTGCGCTTGGTGAAGGTTGTCCTTCACCAGGTTGGTCACCTCCTCCATTTTCTCTCTCATGGTGATGACATAGGTGAGTATGTTGGTGGTGGTCTCCTTTGGCGACTCCCAGGCATCTCTGAGGAGATCAAGTGGGCCCCTCACCTGTCGGCCAAACAGGAGCTCAAATGGGGAGAACCCTGTCGAGGCTTGGGGAACCTCCCTGTAGGCGAACATGAGGTAGGGCAGCCAACGGTCCCAGTCCTTGCCATTGGAAGCCACAAACCTCCTCAGCATGCCCTTCAAGGTCTGGTTGTACCTTTCTACCAGTCCGTCAGTCTGAGGGTGGTAAGGAGTGGTCCTAATACCCTTAATCCCCAACAACCCATACACCTGCCTCATTGTGTTTGAGAGAAAGGCTTTTCCCTGATCAGTCAATATCTCCTCAGGGATCCCTACCCTGGAGAATAGCTGAAGTAGGGCAGGGGCAATGGTCCTAGTCGTGACCTTGCGTAAGGGAAAAGCTTCGGGGTAGCGGGTGGCATAATCACAGATTACCAGTATATATTGGTGGCCTGCCTGTGTGCGTTCTAAGGGGCCAACAATGTCCATTCCTATCCTAGTGAATGGCACATCAATAACTGGGAGCGGCTGTAGTGGAAAAGGCTTGACTGTGTTTGCTTGTGAGTTGACATGTGGGGCATGTTTTGCAGTGGCTGTGTACATCAGTATATATGCCTGGCCAAAAGAATTTTCCAGCTATTCTCTGGAGTGTTTTTACACTACCCAAATGACCTGCCCAGGGAATGTCATGACCTAAGCTCAGTATCTTGGGTCTTAGGCTATGGGGGACTACTAGCTGCTCAGTGCTGCTCCCTTCAGGCTGGTGATATAGCAGGCCCTGTTGCACAATGTAAAACTCTCCTGAAAGGGCTTTTGCCTGGCCGGTGCTCACCCCTTCAACCTCTGTAGCCTTACTAAAGAGCTCTTTTAGGGACTCATCTTGCCTCTGTAGCTCTTTAAAATCACTGGGAACCTCCCATACGTAGTCTCTGGCAACGGGAACTGGTTCTGGCTCTGACTCAGCCATGTGTTGAACTGTGCCCAACAGCTTCTCTCTTCTGCGCTGCTGGCGGCTCTTAGCTGCTCTTAGCTTCTCAGGGGGAGTGATCTCCTCTTGGCTAAAGGGCAGTATTTGTAACAGCTTTTGGGCCTCTGTCTTGGTCTGAGACCTGGTTGCAACCATACTCATAGGCAGAGTAGACTGCACCAGTTCTGGCAGTATGAGCACATCCTGGCCCAAAACAACTGGGTGGCTCAACCCCTTAACAATGCCCGCTTTTAACCTATAGGTCTGTTCTTGAACTTCAAGACATATCTCCGGTAAAGGGTACTCATGCTCATCTCCGTTGACACAGCACACTCTGAGGCGTCCCCCTGTCAGCGTTTCGGGCTGATCCACCAGGTGGGGTTGCACGAGAGTCTGGGTGCTGCCTGTGTCCAGAAAGAGCTTTGCTGGCCTGCCATTCACGGTGACATCTATGGTCTGTACCCTGCCAACATACAAAAAGGGTCTTTTAATAAAACCCTTCTCGTTAAATGCGGATCCATGGCTACACATCGTGCCCTACCGGGTCAGATCTGGCACCAGGAATATAGCCCAGTCTGCTTGGGGCCACCTGTAGGCTGTAGCCAGTCTCTCAAAGGTGGACAAGTACTGCTCCACGTCGTCACCTTCCTCTAGCCTTGACACGGCTGCTCTGGACCATGTTGCTGGAGACGGTGCCACCGGTGGTGCAGCAGGCATCAGAGGATCTGCTGGCGGCGCTGCTGGTGCCGGTGGGGCTGCTGGCAGAGGCACTCCGCCTCCGTCACCTCTCTACTCCAGCTCATCACGAAAGCTGTTGAGCTGCATCTGCACGCTTCGCCATCTCTGCTCCTGCTTCAGTGACTCGCGATCCTGGGTCTGCAGGGACTTCTGTATGAGGCTATACAGAGCTGCAAGATCTGGTGTCACAGCAGAGTCAACCGCCGGCTCTCCTCCCCCGGCTCCTTCTTCCTCCTGCTCCTGCAGGTCCTCATTGGCCAGCCGTCTGTACGACATCGCCTGCTGTAGCTGGACCCGTCTTCCCGGCCTCTTCCTCTGTGTCCCAGGGGGCGCCACTATCCCACTTCTGACACC
>NC_063207.1:30976120-31021128 GCF_017589495.1 Alosa alosa
CTGTATGTAGTAAGACAGGGTTGCCCTTCAGAATAGACTGGAGCTGGCTGTAAAGTATGAAGCTCGAATGCAATGGTGTCTGACTCGACCGTAATGTCTCCAATTACATCAAAGATATTTACCATGCACCGCAGCAGCTTAAGCGGATAATGGTAGCTGGTCCCTGGGAGGTTGGTTGAGTAGCTGGGGTGGGCCCCTGTTTGCTCAGATTGTCCAGTTCATTATGCCCCTGCTCATTCCCCATCTTTTGTCATCTACTTAGCAATCAAGTGGTGTTGTGTATCATTAAGTTGCCACCACTACCAATCCAAGATTGGCCCTGTTAGAGTACCTCCTGCCCAGCCTCGGGATGTACCGAGGGATGTGGGTTTGATTCCTTTCCTTTTTAATTTTTTATGTGTGTGAGACAACCTCCGAACGAAATCAGTTATTATGTTTTCTTTTAAGACCGCACTTCTTCCTTTTCAAAGTGCTAGAGAAGTAATCTTGTCTTGGTTTGTCCTCTGTTCTTTAGACCACATCAGACTCCTTTTATTTGTTTTGTATGATCTATAAAAATCTGTGTTTTTAGTTGATCAAGAGGGGGACTGTAGGAATCTGGGGTATTTCTGTATGTATTCTGATGTGTTCATCTGTGTTTACATGATCTGTGTTTACATGCCATTGGTTCACTCTAGTTCTAATTTTAGAAGCCTGTGTGGCTTGCACATAGTTGACCATCAACAGGTCAGACTGTCATGTTCCTGGCCATAGTCATAGCATAAGCAGAATGAGATATCACCTTGTTATTCTGTTTCCAGGGCTGGTACTTTTTCCTATCCTATGGTTGGTACCTTCTGGTACCTTCCACGTTGGCATGATTTACGCTTGACATGATTTTAGTATAACAGGCTTTGTCTCAGGCTTGGACTTCGAGACCGGATCGAGGAAGACTTCGGGAGCATCTTATGCCAAGACGCTCAGCAGCAGCCCGCTTTCTACTAACTACCACACCTGTTAGACTCTGTGCAGTTTTACTGTTTGAGACTTAGCCTGTGCTCGGTTAGTGAGTGTTGTACCATCTACAATAAATTATTTCAATCACCGATCCTGATCCAGCCGTCAAGCTTTATTGACCATCTTCAGTACAGACATCAGAACTAAAACACAACGCCAAAGCGACCGCGAATCCAACATTTGATTGATTCAAACATCCTCGATTACATCCCCGAAGCTGGGCAGGAGGTACTCTAACAGGGGCCAATCTTGGATTGGTAGTGGTGGCATCGCTTAATGATACACAACACCACTTGGATTGCTAAGTGATGACAACGATGGGAATGAGCAGGGCATAATGAACTGGACAATCTGAGCAAACAGGGGGCACCCCAGCTACTCAACCACCTCCCAGGGACCAGCTACCATTATCCCGCTTAAGCTGCTGCACTTGCGTGGATAAATATCTTTGATGTAATTGAACATTACCGGTCGAAGTCAGGCACATAAGTACAGCATTCCTGTCCAATCAGAGCACAAGCACCCCTTACTGGGCCAAAACCACGTCCAAGCAGAGTCTATTCTGAAGGGCAACCTGTCTTACTGCATACAGTTCCCCGTTAATGTCTGTAAGCACGTGCAGTGTCATTAGCTACTACATCAACAATGTGTACCAGATCTCTAATCTCATCAAGCGCTACAGTTAGGCCATAAGTTGGAATTAAAGCGGCAAAGAATCTCTGTGTCGGGTTGCAACAGTACCGTGACCCCCCAAAAGCGCCCACGCTTTAGTCCTAGGGTGTATGGGTGTTGACTCACCCACCAAATGTTCCCTCCCACAATCCCCTCACAGCTGGAACAACATAAGATAAATAACAAGAGCCTTGCCAATTAGGGGAAGATAGGAATATGCATACTGTCCACACACAAACATGGAACCACGCACAGGTGCTAGTGCATTAGTGACGACCGATGCTTCCTGGCGCCCCACCTGGAACACGATCATCGGGGAAGGGGAATAAGGACCACTTCACCTGACTGTTCAATGGAAACCTCAGTCTGTCCAACCTGAACTTCATATGGGATGCTCTGACCTACCACCACTGACCGGCCCACTATTGTCGCCACCCAACAGATCACACCACGTGGGGGCATAACTCAATTTAAGTTAGTAGGGGCCCTCTGGCCCATGGAGGATAAAAAGATGTCATCAGGGGAACCATTTGTAGTACTGTTAAAGGCTGCACATACTCTGGGATGGTAAAGGGGATGGCTATGTAAGGATACACTTCCAGAGGCCGATGGCATTAACCCGCATACCCAACACGAATAATGCTTACGCCATTCTGGGCTAACCCATGAGCCAGCCTTCAGAAAGTGTTGTCCTTGTGCACATCATGATGGCTGTCATACAGAGTATCAGTAACAATAACCAGGTGACACAGGATAACAGCACAACAAAACAACATTCGTGACATTTTTCAGTTGATAAAGAAGGCACACAACAACAGTTACACAACACAGAATTCAGTGAGCTGAGCTGATCGCTGTTAGAGAACGATGGAATTGAGGATTCCTTTGGGAAACAGAGTCTTTTGGGGAGAAGTGAAGGAGACCAGCAGGCAACAGTTCAGTTCAAAGGCAAAGTCTCTGTCCTGATGATGTCCGTGGCTTCAAGCAACTTCATGGGTACATGTGGAGTGAAAGTAAAGAGCAGTATCAGTTGGAGGATAGTCATGGTTGCAGTGAGAACAATCATATAATGATTAAATGTAATATATAATCAAGTTATAGTATTGATTAACAAATGTAACATGCAAGCACATAATGATTAAACATTTCACAGGTATAAATAATCACCCTGAATCAGATAATGGCTAATGCCAGTAATAAAACAGGTAAGACTTGTCCAAGTCTATCACCTTTCTGAGCATGAGTTTGTGTCACCAAGAGTCAACTAGCACAACACTCCAAGCAGGCTTGGTTTTACAGGGAAAGATTCTACACTGGTGTCCCTACCCTTTTCATTTTTCCTCTGACCTCCCCGCGAAAACAAAAAAATCCACCGCCAAAATGAAAGTCTTCCGGAATCTTCCTCCCTGGTCTACACCCTATTTCTAAAAAAAGAAGACGGGCGGAAAATCAGATATAATTCGTACCCTGCTCGGCGTGTCATGTTTCCGGTCAACTAGTTTGCAGTGGCTCGCGGTATCCATTTGGTTTTGCCCTGGACCTTTACTGCCGACTGTGTTATCAACAAGATCTGATAATGCCCATCGTGCCTCGCTTCTAAGCTAACCTTTGGGGCTTGTGAATCATCACCCACTGACCTGGCACTAGAGAGTGCCCACCTTCGGGGGTCTCCCCAGGCCTCTTTCACTTGGTTAGCCCGGGCTGTCTGGACCGCTTCTGTCAATTGCACACAGTAGTTCAGCATTGCATCTGATGTCAGGTGGATGTCGGCTTTCCTCAGATCAATCGTGCCTGGTGCGGAGAAAGGCCCGCCAGTCACGATCTCAAATGGGCTGAGTCCTGTGTCCCTGTTGCTTGTAGCACGATGCTACAGGACTGTTGGTAAAGGCCAACCCAAGGAATGCCTTCTTGATGTTTCTTGGCCAGTCGCCTCCTTCCAGCGTCGGGTTGGCTCTTTCCACCTGCCCAGAGGATTCTGGGTGGTAAGGGCAGTTCAGGGACCATTGCACATTCAGCATGCGGCCACCTCCGCGCCAGACTGCTCCAGTGAAGTGTGTTCCGTGGTCTGAGCAGATCTGTTCCGCAATCCGTCGCGTGGAATGATGTCTTTCCATTTAGGACTTTGGCAGTGTGTAGTGCAGTTCCGATCGTGCAGGGAACGCCGATCCACCCAGAGAACTTGCACAGGACAATCAGAACGCTATCGCGATAGCCTTGCACTTTGAAGGGTGATGTAATCTATCTGAAGAACTCTGAAAGGCCCTGGGAGCAGGTGTTTTCAATGTTGGCAGCTTGACCTTTCTGTCGTGGTTGTTTTTGGTGGCACACCGCTTGACGATGTCCCTGGCGTTGCTGTGAACTTTGGGGCCCACCAGACCTGTATGAATCTGTTCCTCATTTTTCCACTCCCACGTGTCCAAGCGAAATGAATTTGCGTCGCCAGGTATGGCAGGAGACTTTCTGGAGCCACTGTTAGGTGTTCCAAACCTCCACAGGTTATCGTCATGGAGCTTCATTGCATTTTCAATCCAAGTCCACTTCTCTTCTCGGCTTGGCTGTTCTGCATGTCTTTGATGTTGGCCAAACTTTCCGTTTTCCTCTTCAGAGGTTTCCTTGATCTTCTTGGTCACTCTCATCATGCATTTCGTTGTCATTTTCAAAAAAAATTCCTGTTACCGCTAGATCCGTCCGTGTTTCCATTTCCGTGTCCATTCTCGTTAGTCGTTTCGTTATCCCTCCCTCTCTTTTTTTTAAAACTGTTCTTGACGCCGATCCGCCAATGCATTGCCTCTTTGCCTCAAGGGTGTCTTGCCTTGTGTGTGCTTTCACTTTCGACTGCCAGGTCTTTTGGTAGTTGCATTGCATCCAACAATTCAGCCACAAGCTCTCCGTTTTGATGGGTGTTCCTCTAGCTGTTACAAAACCCCGTTGTTTCCACAGAAGTCCAAAATCCATTGTAACTCCATGCACGAAGCGTGAATCACAGTAGACAGTAGCCGCCTTACCTTCTGCGAAGTTTCAAAGCTTCAATCATTGCTTTCAGTTCGCTTGTTGGGCTGAAGTGCCAGGAGACATGGAATCAGATGCCAATACTTCATGCTCAGTTGTCACAGCCCATCCAGCCATCGGTTCCATCCTCCACTAGCGAGGAGCCATCAGTGAACAGAACTAAGTCTGGGTTTTGAGGGGTTCCTCCTTCACTGGGTTTCTTGCTCCAAGAGAGCCACCACAGGTCTTCACACCTGTGGTCTTCTGTCCCGGCCGGGTGTCAGTGGGAGCTAGCATGGTGGAGGGATTGGATATTGTAGCCTTCTGGATGACTATGTTTGGAGATTCAAGCACCGCTTGCCAGTTTCCCCAACGGCTGTCGGAGACACATGGAACTTTTCGTCCGGCCATCAAGGTGTTCACTGAGTGTGGGCATTTGACAAACAGTTGTTGGTCGAGAACGATGTTGTTGACCAGCTGTATAGCTAAGTTACACAGCCTGTATTGCTCTTAGACAGGGTCCAAAACCCAAGAGCTGTAGTGTCAAGTTTGGCAGAATAGTAGCCCACCGGGTCTCATCAGGCCTCCATGTTCTTGTGACAGTATGGATGTCAGGTAGCCACGGTTCTCGTTGACATAGAGAGTGAATGGTCGTCTGACATTGGGGATTCCCAAAGCCGGAGCTTCACACAGTGCCTTTTTCAAATCTTCAAACGCTTTCCGTTGTTCTTCTCCGAATTGGATCTGTTCCTTTGAATCTGGTCTTCCTTTTAGCAAATCATTCAGTGGTTGAGCAATCTCAGTGTAACATTCCACCCAGTTTCTGTTGTAATTGCAGAGCCCAAGGAAGGATCAGTTTCTTTGACTGTCTTGGGGTCTGGGGTCCTTCGGATTGCAGCAGTTCGGTCTTGGGTGATTTCACGTTTGCCTGGGGATATCTTTTGTCCAAGGAACACAACTTCCGCCTGTGACATTTGTGCTTTTTAGAGCTAATTTTGTGGCCTTTTGGCGTGCAGATAATCCAGCAAGGCCAGCACGCCTCTGTCGTGTTCTTCTTCAGTCTCAGATGCAATTAAAATGTCGTCCCAATGCGTGATGACCTCAGAGGTCAATATGGGTGCTTCAGGAAGCGTGAGGTGTCGTCGCAGCCTGATGGTAGATGGTTGGTGCGCAGCTTAGGCCCTGAGGCAGTCTCTTCCAATGGTATTGACTCCGTCGAAGGAGAAGGCCAGCCAGTCTTGACACTCTGGCGGCGATGGGAATTGTCCAGTAGGCGTTGACGCTGTCCAGCACCGCGAACATTTTATGCTCCGTGTCAAAGAGTTAAAATGGTGGACAAATCGGTACTATTGGGCAGATGTGGTCAAGAGTCTTGTTGGCTTCCCCGATAGTCAATGGTCAATCTCCAGGTGTTGTTGGCCTTTTTCACGGGCCAGACTGGGGCATTGGAAGCAGACTTGGTTTTGGCGACACTCCTCCTTCCTCTAATTCCTTGATGATTGGGCGGAGTCCGGCCCAAGGCAGCTCGATTGATGGGATATTGCTTCACACACGGAGGTGGTCTTCCAGTCAGTCTGACAGGCTCCATGTCCAGTAGTCCAGAGTCGCTTTTTCCTTTGGCCCATACAGCATGTTCCCCGAGGTCCTCTCTTTCAGCCTTCGCAGGTTCAAAGAGACTTCCCCCATCTTTAAATTCGAGGCTGGCATTGAAGGACAGCAGCACATCCATCCCAGCAGGGGTTCATGGATCTGGTCGCCGCCCATAGGTGGCATGTTACCTCGGTGGGTCCAATGGCTATGGTGACTGGGGCTGTTTGCTTCAGACTGAATTTCTCTCCGGATGGTCCACAAGCTGTCTTAGTGACACCTGACAAAGGAATTCTGTGTTTCTTCAATAATTTGGACGAAAAGACTGTGAGTTCAGCACCAGTGTCAATCAAAAATTCAACTTCAATGTGTTCTTCAAGCAAGGCAGTAACGTAAAGGGTGTTGTCGGCAAGTCGTAGGGCGGCGGCAATGGATCGGAGTGAGGGGGTGTCTAGTTTCCCGGGACCGCAGAGAAAAGGGTCTCCAGCTGCTCCGTGCTCAGGTTTTTAAACTTCCTCAACATGGCTCTCTTTGTCCCTCCCCATCATCGCCGGACCCTCATCTCTCTCCTCCGGGCGTTTGGTTCTTGCCCCGCAGGACTTCCAGTTTTTCGGCTTTTCCTTGCAGTCTTTCCTCCAGTGGCCTGTCTTCCCACAGACGTGGCACTTCCCTTTCCTTTCGTGGCTCCTTGCCCTCTCTTTGTTGGCATTCAGGTTTCTGATCTTCACCTCCGTATCGCTGGCTACTCGATGGCACAATTCATGACTTGATGGAAATCAATATTGTCATCCTCCCAGTTGGCGAAAATGAGTTTTACTCCTTTCTGGATATCAGGCAGGAGCCCCCGAAGATATTGACTCTTCAAAGGCGCCTCACAGGCTGCTGCGATGGTGTCGGAGTCGGGTTCATTCCTCCGTATTGCAGATAGAGTTCCATGAAGCGGTTCCCATAGGCGTCCACAGACTCTCCCTCCTTCTGCAGGCAAGCGAGATCTTGGACCAGTCAACTGTGGTCTTTGCTTGTTGTCGTGAGCCACCGACGGATTTCTTCCCATCGCCATCCAACTGCAACTGGTTTTCTCCCAAAGCTGTTACGACAAGGGTTCAAGGGTTTCTCTTTCCCTGACATTCAGTACCCGATGGAGGATCTTCAATGCGCCAAAAGGGTGCAGGTCTCTCATCTCCTTGAGTTCTTTTTATCTTTCGCCCAGGTATGCCGTCCGCATCCCCGGGAGGGTGTTGTATGGCGGCAGACCACTTCTGATCTCGCCGCCTTTGCTGGTTGATAGAACACAGACACACCATCAGCTTGGCTACTGGCATACTGGGCATATGAGGGCCTCATCAGATGATTCATCCCAGACATCCCATCCCTCTGCTGGTGGTCTGCCTCTTGGTCTTGGGCTTAATTATGGGAGCAGCCGCCCCTGGCTTGCATCAGATGTGGATGGGGCGCCAGTCACGGACACAGCAGTTGCGCCATCATCTCGATGGTGCTTGGTTGGCTTGTTCGGGTGGCAGGTATTGGGGATTGGTTGCAGGTGGCTGGTAACAGCATGGATGGTGTTGGAGTGGGTGCTGTAGCAGTGGCCAGTGGCTGGTATTGGCCCTGCTGGGGCTGAGCGGGTTGTTGGTAGTGGGTCACATATGAAGTGTAGAGGCCAGGGCCTGTTGCTAGGCCCATGCTGGCTTGAGCATCAGCTGTAGATTGTTGGAAGCAGGGGCCTTTCCCTGTTGGCTGTTGGTACCCGCCAGGTGGGGTGCTGTTCATTGGCTCAAACAGACCTCCAATCACGGATAGTGTGCGAAACTGCCTCCCAGCTCAATAGTGTCAGAGATGTCCACTGCACTTCCAGAAGCCTCCACCATGGCAGGTGGCGCTGCTGGGTCCAAGCCGCAGCAGTGTCAGATAGAGGCGGTGCTGTGCTGCCCTCCACGCCCCTTCCCCATGATGGGGGCGGGTGGTAGTGGGAGGAGTTGGCTCCTCCCCTCAGAGTGGCGGCCGCTGGGACTGCTCCTCTTCCCCATTCCAGTGTGTTCTAGCAACATGTCTGCTTCTGCCAACTGTTCCTCTAAGTCACGCTTTCTCCATCTCACTTCTCAAGTCTTGTCTCGAATTTCTGTCTCCAATTCTTGTATCTTCCTTCTCAATGACTCTTCCACAATCAAGGCTGTCTGCAACCTCTTGCCAGCTTTCCCTGCCTGAGATTTCAATTCTTCTGCCAGACATGTAGTAATGGTGTTTTTCGGCATCCACCTCCTCATGCGAGCAGGATGCCCGCATAGCCCCCATAAAGGATCGCCTTAGCTGGCTCATTAACAAAAAGCATAGGGCTCAATGATGTCTGTTGTGCTTTTTCCAACTCAAATACACCTCACCTAACCTTATTAGGGCCAGCCAGCCTGGACAATAGATGCAGGATCAATTTCAAAATCTTTTCTCAATTTTTCCTCAAATTTGCCCAATTGAAATTTCTTCGCCATCCAATCTGACACATAATCTTGTATTTCAGCGAATGTCTCCTCCTGCTGAGGCTTCACCATTCATGTTCTGAAACATAGGTTGGAAACCCTATACCACTTTTCACCTACTGCACAACCAAAACACCCCTCTGGTGATTTTGTCTCCTCTCCGTATCACTGTAACGCTAAGTTTAGTCCTTGGCCATTAAACTAAACAAAACCCTTGAGAAACAACCACACAGTTCACTTCAGCAACAATAATGACTGTCGCAACAGTAACTCCTTCTATTTCTCTCGCACCGCAGACAGCATTTATCACAAAACCCACACAGCTTTTATCACAAAACTCACACAGCTTTCATCACAAAACTCACACAGCTTAGCATGTAATGGCAGTACAGAAAAAGAAAAGCGCTAAACCCACAAGCTTGTCCCAGAGTTAATCGACATTTCTTTTAATTGCTCACTAATCTATTCCAAAATATGTGTATACACTTCAACCGCTTACTGTTTTATCAGAAAACTTCTTATATCCAATGACATCTAGAGCTCATCAATCATTGATATAGGTAATGCTATTTGTCAAAACACTTAATGACACAAACTTCAATACTCTCATTAATGTGCAGCTTCAAATCAAAAATTCTAATTTACAATTTACTCCCTAAATTATGTTTATTTTTTTTAACTTTACTCTTGGTTCTTTTCACGCACAGAGGAGAAAAAAACTTTTGCTTTCACCTGGTCAGAGTTTCTTCACTGGGCGGCGGGTGCACACGCCAAGCACAGCGCCCCCTCCCTCTTGGTAGGCTTCCAGCTGGGGTTGGTCACGCCAGCCCGGGCCCCAAAGTAGACTCTTCTTACAGATGTGAAGTTTCAAAATCTGCCCTCGACGCCTGTTTGAACCCAAGACTCAGTCTGACCTCGCCGAATGGATGTTCTTCGCCTTCCCCCTCTTATGCTCGGGTCAATGGAAACCAAATGTTGATTCACATCGCTTTGGCGCTTGTGTTTTAGTTCTGATGTCTGTACTGAAGATGGTCAATAAAGCTTGACGGCTGGATCAGGATCGGTGATTAGAAGAATTTATTGTAGATGGTACAACACTCACTACCCGAGCACAGGCTAAGTCTCAAACAGTAAAACTGCACAGAGTCTAACAGGTGTGGTGGTTAATAGAAGCGGGCTGCTGCTGAGCGTCTTGGCATAAGATGCTCCCCGATTCGCTTCCTCGATCCGTCTCGAAGTCCAAGCCTGAGACAAAGCCTGTTATACTAAAATCATGTCAACGTAAATCATGCCAACGGGAAGGTACCAGAAGGTACCAGCCATAGGATAGGAAAAGTACTAGCCCTGGAAACAGAATAACAAGGTGATATCTCATTCTGCTTATGCTATGACTATGGCCAGGAACATGACAGTCTGACCTGTTGATGGTCAATCCTATGTGCAGCCACACAGGCGCCTAAGAATTAGAACTAGGGAGTGAACCAATGGCATGTAAACACAGATCATGTAAACACAGAACACATCAGAATACATACAGAAATACCCCAGATTCCTACAATATTCATAAACATTTTACTGGCCTTTGCATGTCGCACCTCAATAAAAACTGCACTGAACTGAACTGAATACCTGAGCACTACATTACTATAACATTTTCCAGCGGGAAAAATGTTTTTTTAAAGTAACCTAATTTCGATTCTCTGTGTCGCGCTGGATTCGAACACTCATCAGCAAAAGTATCACCATGCGAGACCGCCTCGCTCTCCACTAAACTATCAACATCTACATAACTTTCAGACCATAACGCTGTCTTCACTCAGTAGGCCATGATTCACCGTTTATCTGAATATTTTGAAACAACTGGTTACCTTGATTTAGGCTTTAAAAACATAACTGTATCATGCACTCTACCTTCTGTTACACCTCTGCGCTATCCATGTGCAAGGATTTGTCATAAATTGGACTGAAAACGCATGATCTCGCTCTCAAACAGCTAGGCTGCAATAGCCTACGTTCCTTGGATGCATAGGCCTACACATTTTACTGGCCTTTGCGTGTCGCACCTTAATATAATCTGTACTAAACTGAACAGCTGAGCACTATAACATTCTCCAGCGAGAAAATGATTTTTTAGAAGTCGCCTAATGACCATGACCATGATCCGTGTCGCACTAGATTCGAACTCTCTTCAGGAAAACAAATTACATGCGTGACCACTCTGCTCCCCACTACACTATCAACACTGTGTCAATGGTCGTTTAACTATTTTCTATCATGTCATACATCACTGTTTGTCTGAATATTCCGAAACAACTGGTTACCTTAATTTAGGCTTAAAACATATCGTGCACTCTGCTACACCGCTGCGCCATCTGTGTGCGATGATTTGTCAAAAATTCTACCAGGCAGCATATGGATTCTGAAACGATGGGTCTGAAACACTGGTTACCCTGGCCTGGAAACGCATGAATTCGAGTCTGTGAAAAAACGGCTACAATAGCCAGTTCCTTTGGTTTAGGACAAGCAGATTTCTATGGCCATGGCGTCTCGTTTCCAAAGTTATAGCCTATGCTATCCTACAACGTTATGTTTACGACGGAAGATAAGTATGCAACCCCTACAATGCTTTTCATTTTAGGTTTTTACCTTACCTTGCCTCAATTAGGCTACAGATGATCCCCACAAGCTGCCTGCGCATATACCAACATTATGTGCTAGTTAATTTGCACCAAAAGCTCTCCAGCTCCAGCTATTGAGTGTTTGACAGCGAGATCATGCGTTTTTAGTCCAGGGTAACCTGTTGTTTTAGGCCCATTGTTTCATGATCCGTGCGCTGCCTGGCAGAATGTATGACAAATCCTTGCACATGAATAGCGCAGAGGTGTAACAGAAGGTAGAGTGCATGATACAGTTATGTTTTTAAAGCCTAAATCAAGATAACCAGTTGTTTCAAAATATTCAGATGAACGGTGAATCATGGCCTACTGAGTGAACACAGCGTTATGTTCTGGAAGTTATGTAGATGTTGATAGTTTAGTGGAGAGCGAGGCGGTCTCGCATGGTGATACTTTTGCTGATGAGGGTTCGAAACCAGCGCGACAAAGATAATCGAAATTAGGTTACTTTAAAAAAGCATTTTCCCTGCTGTAAAATGTTATAGTAATGTAGTGCTCAGGTGTTCAGTTTAGTGCAGTTTTTATTGAGGTGCGACATGCAAAGGCCAGTAAAATGTTTATGAATATGTAGCGAATCTGTCGACGTGGGTAGCCGTCAGCTGCTGTTGATAGGTATATGTAGCACCCCTCTACTCTACTTAATAAAAAATGTACTTTAAAGTAAAAGGAGGTGCTTCTATGGGTTACTGTTAAGTTTAGGCCAGTTCTAGGTTCGGCATTAAGGGGGGAGTAAATTGACAAGGACACCAGTATGTAAAATGTTATAAATAAATAATGCAGGTTTATTAAATGCAAGAATATCTTTTCTCTATGAGAAAAGAAGAGGGAATATTAGTAAATAGAAAATAAATAGTAAATAAATACAAAACCCTATAAAATAATAAAAGAGCTCTTAAAAATGCAAAGTATCAAATCAATAGTTAAAAACTCAAATGTCCAAAAGAAAAGAAATACCCGGTAAGGTGGTGTGAGGTACAATGTCAGTGTATGTGTGAAGGCTTATCTGTATCCAGGGAACAGATCCAAGGGGTTGGTTATCCAGTATGAACGGGCAGTTCAAGGGGTTGGTTATCCAGTATGAAAGGGTAGAACAGTTCAATCGATCCAAGGGGACTGACTCGCCATCCAGTGTTCCAGTGTACATAAAAAAACAATCTGCATACAGCAGTTTGAGAATACAATTAAGGATATATATTCAATATCAAAGTCGAAGATATCATTAAATTCCAATTGAACTACAATTCCAGTTCAATTAAGTCCTATTAACTTAGCTAGGCACAAACTACTTACGTTAGCTGCCGCTGGTAATGAGAGAGAAGAGGTGCCGCTTCACTCACACACACACACAGGCTACTACTGTGCTCACCCTCTAAACATTCTAATATTAACGCCTCCTATCTCTTAGGAGTTTGTTACTACCAACCATCATATATTTAAAATCATGTAATTCAATATATTCATTAACAACTTCTCTATTACTCAAAAACATACTTAAAGACAATATTATTACAATAGCAGCACTTAAAAGAACAATAAAGTAAAAGCATCTCCGATTGGTTTTAATTAGTTAGCTCAGTTTTCTAGCATGCTAATCATCCTATTGACTTGAATGCACTATCAGCTAACGGTAAAAATCACTGCTAGCAGAATGCTAGCTGAATATTTTAACTCACCGGAGTTCGAGGTTCAAACAACACAGGTCTTCAACAACCGTGAAAAAATAGATATAAGGAAAGGTAAAATGATTCAATATGAGAGATAGATTTAGAAAAAGTTAGATTAGAGTTAGATAAAGAGTATTATTTTTCTTAAGAGGATTATCAGTAACGCCTAATCAATTTCATTCAAGTGGAGTCTCGAGTGAAAACAAACCCGCCACCTAGGAGATGACTAAACCACAATAAAAGTATTTTAGAATACCTGCACTTTCAAGCAGACCAAAAAAAAGAAATACATATAATCATGTAAACTCAGCTTCTTGCTATTTATTCATATTTATTCTATTTATATATTAAAATATTTATTGAACTCAAACTGTTCTAAAACTAAAGTTATGGTCTTAGTAACCAAACTTTAAGGTGGGTTACACCCTCCCCCCTTAAATCACCCTGAGTCCCTTCATGGGTGTCTACAGGTCTAACTTTCGAAAGCTATATCCCTCAGGAGTGAGTGATTTTCTAGCTCATTAAAAGAGACCATGGCCCTATTAAGACCATCTAATATGGTGTGGGCGAAAGAAATAAGGGGGTTCCCTAGCTGGGAATACTGAAAGCAGCTGGGAGCTCTCCGTGATCTCTCAGATCTCCTGGCAGGAGGATCTTCAGAAGGCACTTCATGGAGTTCAGGTGCTTCCGAGGGTTCTTTCTCCAAGTTCCCAAAGAGGGGGTCATCTTGAGACTCATTTGCCATGTCTCTCCAACGGTCATCCACAGGCTCAGATAAGTCATTCTCACCGATCGCTGCTCTTTCAGCTTCCGCAGCAGCAACAGAGACAGGGCTTCTAGCAGCAGAGACGGGGCTTCCAGCGGCAACAGCAAAGACAGGGCCTCCAGCAGCGTCAGCACCACGGATAGGACCCTCGGCAGTGGCAGTACCATGGACACGACCCTTAGCAGTGGCAGCATGGACAGAACCTTCAGGAGCAGCAGCACAGACAGGTAAGGCATCATCCAGGGATTCCACAGGTAAGTATCCCTCATGCTTCTCAGGTCCGGCTGGGTGAACAGCTGGGGAGTCATGGCGGCACTTGGGAATCTTGTAGACTCTGGAGAATCTGGTCTCATAGAGAGCCGGGAGAATTTCAGAGCAGGATGAGTCATCACTCTCAGGGTCTGAAGCTTCACTTTCTGACCGTTGAACAGGATTGTTCCTTGTTCAAGGGTCGCCGTTTGTTCCCTTCTCAGATTGCTCTAGAGGTTCCTCATCTGTCAACACTCCACAAGGCAGCAGCAGGTCTCTGTGGAGAGTGCGTGTTGGACCATCTGTCCCCTCAGGTTGGACAACATAGACAGGTAAGTCATTCACCTGCTTGATCACTTTGTAGACACTTGACTCCCACTTGACTTGACTTCGGTCAGCCAGCTTGTGCTTGTTCCGTAGCCGCAGATGTCGAACGAGGACACGGCTCCTCCGCTAGAGCAGACGCTAGCTGACAGACTTGTCAAAGCCGCCTTTTGTTTCTGACAGCAACCTTCTCTGCATTCTTCATAGCCAGTTCGTAACTCTCTTTTAGGTGAGACTTGAGCTTTGTCACGTATTGAGAGTGGGAGGTAGATTGGACACCTCTAACTGGCAGTCCGAACGCGATGTCAATCGGAAGGCGGGCGCCTGCCAACATGAGCTCATAAGGGGAGAAACCGGTGACTTCGTTCTTAGTGCAGTTGTAGGCGGAGTGAGGGGTTTCACAAAAATCACGCATCTGCTCTTCTCCTTTGTCTTTCAATGTTCCCAGCATACTCAGGAGGGTGCGGTTGTACCGCCAACTGGGTTTCCACGGGGTGGTAAGGACTTGTCCTAACCTTCCTGATCCCAGTGATGGCACAGAGCTCCTTAATGGTTTGAGACTCAAAGTCTCGGCCCTGGTCACTGTGGAGTCTCTCAGGGAATCCATAGTGGACAAAGAATTGCTCCCACAGACACCGTGCCACAGTGCAGGCTTTCTGATCTTTGGTTGGAATTGCAACTGCGTGCACTTGGTGTAGTGGTCGGTGATCACCAGGATGTCTTTGGTGTTGCGGTCAGGTTCCAGGGACAGAAAAATCCATACAGACCAACTCCATTGGTCTAGTGGTCTGGATGTTGACAAGGGGTGCTGCCTTATCTGGCTGAGATTTCCGCCTGACGATCTGCCACAGGACTTGATCTTCCTCTCAACCTCCGCAGCCATCTTCGCCAATAGAAGCTTGAGATCTGACCAGGTCAAGAGTGCGGTCGATACCAAGATGCCCCATGTCATCGTGCAGACTCTTGAGTACAGCTGATCTCAACTCATGAGGTAGCACGAGCTGACAGACTGGGCGGGAGTCACACTGCCGGTTCCTGTACAGGATGCCATTCTTGAGTTCCAGGCGGTTCCACTCCTCGCCACCAACTTGAGCTCTGGAGAAGCAGCCATGAGCTGGGGTGTGACCTGTTCTCCTAACTCAAGCAGGGTGATGACTTGGCCTATGGCAGGATCAGCCCTCTGGTGTCGCCCAAGCTCTTCCCTTCTGAAAACCTGGGAATGGTGGCATGTCCTTCAAGGCAGTCGTCCTCTTCAAAGGCATCTGGCACCAGGATGGAGTCGCGAGGGATTCGACCAGCGCCACGGGGTGAGTCTGGCTCAGTATTGCAGAGGAGGTGTTTGTGACAGGCAGCGGTGATCACATCAGCAGGTAAGTTGGTCTCAGTAGCTGAAAACAAGTGGTGGGAGGTGAACTGCTTTATCCTCTGATGCTCTTCCAGCGAAGCCTGGTCACTCATCACCTCACTGTGAGGACGTCTGGAGAGTCCGTCTGCATCCTGGTTCTGTTTTCCAGCTCTGTACTTGATGTTAAAGTCAAAATTGGAGAGAGCTGCCAACCAACGGTAGCTTGCTGCATCCAACTTTGCAGAGGTCAGGATGTAAGTCAAGGGGTTATTGTCCGTTATGACTGTAAAGGTGTTGCCGTACAGGTAGTCATGAAACTTTTCGACAATAGCCCACTTCAAGGCCAAAAACTCTAGCTTGTGAGCTGGATATCTGGACTCGCTGGATGACAGACCCCGGCTGGCATAAGCAATGACCCGGCTTTGCCCATCTTGCTCCTGATACAGAGCTGCTCCTATGCCGATGGTGCTGGCGTCAGTGTGTAGCACATAGGGCAGCTGTTGATCAGCTTAACCGAGGACTGGGGAGGTTGTCAGTCTCTCAATGAGGGTTTCAAAGGCCTGCTGACATGCAGGAGTCCAGCGGTCTGCAAACGGCTCTTTAGGGTGGAAGTATTTCACGCCAGTCTTGCTCCTATGTCCCTTCCGGGCGGGTGGATAACCGGTGGTGAGGGCATTCAGGGGTTTCACAATCTTAGAGTAGTCTCTGACAAAGCGGCGGTAATATCCAGAGAATCCCAGGAAAGACTGCAGCTCTTTGATAGTCTTGGGCACTGGCCAGGTGGTTAAGGTTCTGATTTTCTCTGGATCAGTGTGAACTCCATCCCTTGACACGACATGTCCAAGGTAGCGTACAGAGGTCTGGAAGAACCGAGACTTGTCTGGGGACAACTTCAGACCGTTGTCTCTGAGCCATGTCAAAACGTGGGTCAGCCTAGTTTCATGCTCTTCCAAAGACTTGGAAAACACAATCAGGTCATCAATGAAGACAAGGACTTCTTTCAAGTTGATGTCTCCCATGCACTTCTCCATCAGCCGTTGAAAGGTGGAGGGGGGCGCTTGTTATTCCCTGAGGCATACGATTGAACTCGTTAGAAACCTAATGGACAGACAAAGGCGGTTTTGGGCTTGTCAGTCTCTTCCATCTCAATCTGGTAGTACCCAGACTTCAGGTCCATGACTGAGAACCACTGGGACCCAGAGAGAGCGGAAAAGGTCTCTTCCACATTAGGCAGTGCATAGGCATCTTTGATGGTCTGGTTGTTCAATTTTCTGTAGTCGACACACAGTCTGACGTCGCCACTCTTCTTCCTGACGACCACAATGGGAGAGGAAAAGGGAGATTCAGACTTCCGATGATTTCTAAGGCCAAGGAGGGTCCGGAGGTGTTTACGGACTGCCTCGTAGTCTTGGGGATGGATTGGCCTTGACCGCTGCTTGAAGGGTGTTTCATCTCTGAGCTTGAGGTGGTGTTTTACTCTGGTTGCATGGCCATAATCCAACTCATGGTGGGCAAAGACGCCAGAGAACTGCCTCAGTCTGTGTGTGACTCTGTTCTTCCAGGACTCTGGTACTGAGATTCACCGGGTCGAACTTCAAGTCAGGTGTCTCAGCTAAACATGGCTGCTGGTAGGGACAGCTGACAACACTTGACTGTCTCAGGCTGCTTGGATTCCAGAGAAGGACTGGAAATGATGTCAAGAGGGGTGCTCAGCTCAGCAATAACGCAGTTCGCAGGTAGTGTGATGTCATGCTCTGTTTCATTTCTGACCCAAACAGGAAGCTTGGAGGGGTGCTGTGATGGCAAAGTGATGAGGCAAGTGTCCACAAAGATTCCACCTGGCAGGGCTGAGGGCGGTCGGATGTTCAACTAGGGCACATCTCTCAGCGGTGACATTGCTGGTGCTCACGCGACCCTCTAGAGGAACTTTCCCTCCAGCGGGACTACGTTGGGCTCTTTCCCTCTAAGCGCCACTGTTCCAAGGTGTCCACTGCTCTCAGCTGTTTCTTTCTAAGTTCCAGCATCTTCAAGATCTGTGTGTATCCAGGCAAAGGGGAAGTCAGGCTGAGGTGTGGTGATCACAGTGCTCATCATAAAGCATGTCCAGTGTGTTGGTGCCAATCAGAACAGGTATGTCACTGCTGGAGCCGATGTCAGGGATGACTAAAGCCAGGCTGTGTACTTCAGGTTCTGTGTCAATGAACTCCCTTGGGGAAAGCTATCTTGAGCTCTACATACCCGAGGTATGGAACAGACTGTCCGCTAGCTCCCTCAACTTCAAGGAGATGGCTCATGGGATGGATGGGCTGATGAGACAGGTGGTCTTGATAGAAGGACAGAGATACAGTTGTCACCTGAGAGCCTGTGTCAAGCAAACCGTTGCAGTGCACGGAGATGGTGAGGTTAGCAGTGCACTTATGACCGATGAGCCCTCTAGGGACGCTTGGGATGTTGCTTTGAGCCTGCATAAGAGAGCCTTGCTTTAGTCGGGTGGGAGTGGTGGTGATGGGGCCCTTCTAGTTCCTGTTTGCCCCTAACAGAAACTAATGCTGGTTTAAATGAGCAGAACCTGAAACACCATGGACTCTATCCCAGGCCTGCTGCTTCTCTCTGAGCTCCCTTCTCTTAGCATCAACCAGCGCTGGATTTGCCAGGTCACTGCACACTGAGGAGAGGTGGCCATCTTCTCCACAGTTGAAACAGTAACCAGGTTTTGGCCTCTTGAGACTGTCCCACACGCATGGGTAGTGCGTGGTTGGAGTTGGCCTTCAGTCCAGCTCTGTTTACGCCTCCTTCTTCATTGAAGATTTTTGGACTGCTCAGACTGTGAGGGCTGTCAGGGAGGCAAGCTGAACTTTAAGTTGAGCAATCTCCTCTCTCATTTGCTTCACCTGCAGAGAGTGTCTCCATGAACTGGCGTGTCAATGCCCAACTCATCTACATTGCAGTCCCAAACGTGGTGATATTTGGACTGGGCTTTGGTTCTGGAAAGACCCAGGTGCTGAGACATTCTGCTGGATTTTGCAGCCTGTTTATCCTCCCCTCAGTCCGGAGAAGCAGCAACAGATCAGAGAATGGAGGCGAGCATTCTTCTTGTTCTCAAGCTGAAGACTGGAGATGAGAGCGTTGTTCCAACAACCTCTACAAAACTGTTTTAACAGCTGGCGGTCAAAGTCATTAAATAGAATGCCTCCTCTTTGCACGACGCTGTTGAGTGCTGTCTGCAGACGGCTCAGGTAAGCAGAGGGGCTTCTCGCCAGCATCCTGGTGGGTGTTAAGAAACTTTAAAAAAGCTCATCGCCATCTTCAACTGTGCCGTAGGCAGAATCAAGGATGTGGAGATAGGCATTGACATGAATGTGAGGCCTTAAGTGTTTCACCAGGTTGGCTGCAGGAGGCAACAGGCTCTCCACAATCTTCCTTGTCACACATGCCTTGCAGACACACTCGGGTCAGAAAGGAGAAACTCAGTGTGGCTGCGCCCCATGTCTCGTAGTCCACTTCATGGTTCGGAGTAGGCAGTCTACCAGAGAAGAACCGCAGCTTAGTGCTGCTGTGAGAAGATATGCCTTCAGTGCCTCGACAATGTGCTCCACTACCACCTTCTGCACCTCAGGCGTTGTGAGCTGACTCACAGGAAGTGTGTAAGATGGTCGCCTGCTGCTTGAGGGAACATCAGTGTCAAGCTGAACGGGAGGAGGAGTGCCACTAAGAACATTGGCTGCCATGATGGATGGGTGAAGCTGATCTGTGGCGATGAAGAGATGCATGCCGGCCGCCAGAGGTTGATGCTGGGCTGTGCATTGTTGAGACACCTGAGCTTTCAACAGGGATGGACGGTAAGGAAGGGGCGCTTCAGTTCCAAGAGAACCTTGGAGACGGAGAGCTCATCATGCAGAAGTGACTGCAAGTCCAGACCGCCTCAGTTTAGCTATGTCTCTTAAGGAGTCAAGGTATGTCTGTGTTAAATTACCTCCCACATACCTTGAATAAACACTAGACAGTTGCCTAATGCAGTGGACAGTGCTGGGGTCATCTGGGAAGGCCTATAGAGTGGTAGCTGACCTAGCTTCTCTACTGTAAGCCCTGACTCAAACTCAACAATGACTGTGTTTTGTAATTCTGATCAGAGCTACTTAATGTATCACCCGTGAAAAGGCCCATGTTCCTCTTAAAACCTAAACATTTCTCCATCTGCATCACTATCACTCATACCACTGACTAAGACTGAATTTGGCACTTTAACATTTTTTTGTCTAACCACATCCATTTCAAACATACAGTTTCAACTATAAATACTAATTACAAAATTGTCAACACTGCCCCCCTCCTGGCTCTGGCTCGCCAAGTTTTATGTAGCACCCCTCTACTCTACTTAATAAAAAATGTACTTTAAAGTAAAAGGAGGTGCTTCTATGGGTTACTGTTAAGTTTAGGCCAGTTCTAGGTTCGGCATTAAGGGGGGAGTAAATTGACAAGGACACCAGTATGTAAAATGTTATAAATAAATAATGCAGGTTTATTAAATGCAAGAATATCTTTTCTCTATGAGAAAAGAAGAGGGAATATTAGTAAATAGAAAATAAATAGTAAATAAATACAAAACCCTATAAAATAATAAAAGAGCTCTTAAAAATGCAAAGTATCAAATCAATAATAGTTAAAAACTCAAATGTCCAAAAAAAAAAGAAATACCGGTAAGGTGGTGTGAGTGTACAATGTCAGTGTATGTGTGAAGGCTTATCTGTATCCAGGGAACAGATCCAAGGGGTTGGTTATCCAGTATGAACGGCAGTTCAAGGGGTTGGTTATCCAGTATGAAAAGGGTAGAACAGTTTAATCGATCCAAGGGACTGACTTCGCCATCCAGTGTTCCAGTGTACATAAAAACAATCTGCATACAGCAGTTTGAGAATACAATTAAGGATATATATTCAATATCAAAGTCAAGATATCATTAAATTCCAATTGAACTACAATTCCAGTTCAATTAAGTCCTATTAACTTAGCTAGGCACAAACTACGACGTTAGCATTAAGCTGGTAATGAGAGAAGAGGTGCGTTCTCACTCCACACACACACACAGGCTACTACTGTGGCTCCTCTAAACATTCTAATATTAACGTCTCCTATCTCTTAGGAGTTTGTTACTACCAACGATCATATATTTAAAATCATGTAATTCAATATATTCATTAACAACTTCTCTATTACTCAAAAAACATACTTAAAGACAATATTATTACAATAGCAGCACTTAAAAGAACAATAAAGTAAAAGCATCTCATTGGTTTTAATTAGTTAGCTCAGTTTTCTAGCATGCTAATCATCCTATTGACTTGAATGCACTATCAGCTAACGGTGTAATCACTTTCGCTAGCAGAATGCTAGCTGGTATTTTAACTCACCGGAGTTCGAGGTTCAAACAACACAGGTCTTCAACAATCCATTGAAAAATAGATATAAGGAAAAGGTAAAATGATTCAATATGAGATATAGATTTAGAAAAAGTTAGATTAGAGTTAGATAAAGAGTATTATTTTTTCTTAAGAGGATTATCAGTAACGCCTAATCAATTTCATTCAAGTGGAGTCTCGAGTGAAAAACAAACCCGGCTACCTAGGAGATGACTAAACCACAATAAAAGTATTTTAGAATACCTGCACTTTCAAGCAGACCAAAAAAGAAATACATATAATCATGTAAACTCAGCTTCTTGCTATTTATTCATATTATTCTATTTATATATTAAAATATTTATTGAACTCAAACTGTTCTAAAACTAAAGAGTTATGGTCTTAGTAACCAAACTTTAAGGGTGGGTTACACCCTCCCCTTAAATCACCCTGAGTCCCTTCTTCATGGGTGTCTACAGGAATCTAACTTTGGGAAAGCTATATCCTCAGGGAGGAGTGATTTTCTAGCTCATTAAAAGAGACCATGGCCCCATTAAGACCATCTAATATGGTGTGTGAGAAAGAAATAAGGGGAGTTCCCTAGCTGGGAATACTGAAAGCAGCTGGGAGCTCTCCATTGATCTCTCAGATCTCCTGGCAGGAGGGATCTTCAGAAGGCACTTCATGGAGTTCAGGTGCTTCCAGGGTTCTTTCTCCAAGTTCCCAAAGAGGGGTCATCTTGAGACTCATTTGCCATGTCTCTCCAACGGTCATCCACAGGCTCAGATAAGTCATTCTCACCCGTCGCTGCTCTTTCAGCTTCCGCAGCAGCAACAGAGACAGGGCTTCAGCAGCAGAGACGGGCTTCCAGCGCAACAGCAAAGACAGGGCCTCCAGCAGCGTCAGCACCGGATGGGACCCTCGGCAGCTGGCAGTACCATGGACCGCGACCCTTAGCAGTGGCAGCATGGACAGAACCTTCAGGAGCAGCAGCACAGACAGGTAAGGCATCATCCAGGGATTCCACAGGTAAGTATCCCTCATTAGCTTCTCCAGGTCCGGCTGGGTGAACAGCTGGGGAGTCATGGCGCACTTGGGAATCTTGTAGACTCTGGAGAATCTGGTCTCATAGAGAGCCGGGAGAATTTCAGAGCAGGATGAGTCATCACTCTCAGGGTCTGAAGCTTCACTTTCTGACCGTTGAACAGGATTGTTCCTTGTTCATGTCGCCGTGTTCATTCCCTTCTCAGATTGCTCTAGAGGTTCCTCATCTGTCAACCTCTCCACAAGGCAGCAGCAGGTCTCTGTGGAGAGTGCGTGTTAACCATCTGTCCCCTCAGGTTGGACAACATAGACAGGTAAGTCATTCACCTGCTTGATCACTTTGTAGACACTTGACTCCCCACTTGACTTGACTCGGTCAGCCAGCTTGTGCTTGTTCCGTAGCGCAGATGTCGAGCGAGGACACGGTCTCCCTCGCTAGAGCAGGCGCCACGGACAGACTTGTCAAAGCGTCTTTTGTTTCTGACAGCAACCTTCTCTGCATTCTTCATAGCCAGTTGGTAACTCTCTTTTAGGTGAGACTTGAGCTTTGTCACGTATTGAGAGGGAGGTAGATTGGACACCTCTAACTGGCAGTCGAGCGATGTCAATCGGAAGGCGGGGCGTCTGCGAACATGAGCTCATAAGGGGAGAAACCGGTGACTTCGTTCTTAGTGCAGTTGTAGGCGTGAGTGAGGGTTTCACAAAATCACGCCATCTGCTCTTCTCCTTGTCTTTCAATGTTCCCAGCATACTCAGGAGGGTGCGGTTGTACCGCTCAACTGGGTTTCCACGTGGGTGGTAAGGACTTGTCCTAACCTTCCTGATCCCAGTGATGGCACAGAGCTCCTTAATGGTTTGAGACTCAAAGTCTCGCCCTGGTCACTGTGGAGTCTCTCAGGGAATCCATAGTGGACAAAGAATTGCTCCCACAGACACCGTGCCACAGTGCAGGCTTTTCTGATCTTTGGTTGGAATTGCAACTCGCGCATCGGGTGTAGTGGTCGGTGATCACCAGGATGTCTTTGGTGTTGCGGTCAGGTTCCAGGGACAGAAAATCCACAGACCAACTCCATTGGTCTAGTGGTCTGGATGTTGACAAGGGGTGCTGCCTTATCTGGCTGAGATTTCCGCTGGACGCATCTGCCACAGGACTTGATCTTCCTCTCAACCTCCGCAGCCATCTTGACCAATAGAAGCGAGATCTGACCAGGTCAAGAGTGCGGTCGATACCAAGATGCCCCATGTCATCGTGCAGACTCTTGAGTACAGCTGATCTCAACTCATGAGGTAGCACGAGCTGACAGACTGGGCGGGAGTCACACTGCCGGGTTCCTGTACAGGATGCCATTCTTGAGTTCCAGGCGGTTCCACTCGCCATACCAACTTGAGCTCTGGAGAAGCAGCCATGAGCTGGGGTGTGACCTGTTCTCCTAACTCAAGCAGGGTGATGACTTGGCCTATGGCAGGATCAGCCCCTCTGGTGTCGCCCAAGCTCTTCCTCTGAAAACCTGGGAATGGTGGCATGTCCTTCAAGGCAGTCGTCCTCTTCAAAGGCATCTGGCACCGCCTCGGGATGGAGTCACGAGGGATTCGACCAGCGCCACGGGGTGAGTCTGGCTCAGTATTGCAGAGGAGGTGTTTGTGACAGGCAGCGTGATCACATCAGCAGGTAAGTTGGTCTCAGTAGCTGAAAACAAGTGGTGGGAGGTGAACTGCTTTATCCTCTGATGCTCTTCCAGCCGAAGCCTGGTCACTCATCACCTCACTGTGAGGACGTCCTGGAGAGTCCGTCTGCATCCTGGTTCTGTTTTCCAGCTCTGTACTTGATGTTAAAGTCAAAATTGAGAGAGCTGCCAACCAACGGTAGCTTGCTGCATCCAACTTTGCAGAGGTCAGGATGTAAGTCAAGGGGTTGGTCCGTTATGACTGTAAAGGTGTTGCCATTACAGGTAGTCATGAAAACTTTTCGACAATAGCCCACTTCAAGGCCAAAAACTCTAGCTTGTGAGCTGGATATCTGGACTAAGCTGGATGACAGACCCCGCTGGCATAAGCAATGACCCGGCTTTGCCCATCTTGCTCCTGATACAGAGCTGCTCCTATGCCGCATGGTGCTGGCGTCAGTGTGTAGCACATAGGGCAGCTGTTGATCAGCGAAACCGGTGGACTGGGGAGGTTGTCAGTCTCTCAATGAGGGTTTCAAAGGCCTGCTGACATGCAGGAGTCCAGCGTCTGCAAACGGCTCTTTAGGGTGGGAAGTTATTTCACGCCAGTCTTGCTCCTATGTCCCCTTCCGGCGGTGGATAACCGGTGGTGAGGGGCATTCAGGGTTTCACAATCTTAGAGTAGTCTCTGACAAAGCGGTAATATCCAGAGAATCCCAGGAAAGACTGCAGCTCTTTGATAGTCTTGGGCACTGGCCAGGTGGTTAAGGTTCTGATTTTCTCTGGATCAGTGTGAACTCCCATCCCTTGACACGACATGTCCAAGGTAAGCGTGCATAGAGGTCTGGAAGAACCGAGACTTGTCTGGGGACAACTTCAGACCGTTGTCTCTGAGCCATGTCAAAACGTGGGTCAGCCTAGTTTCATGCTCTTCCAAAGACTTGGAAAACACAATCAGGTCATCAATGAAGACAAGGACTTCTTTCAAGTTGATGTCTCCCATGCACTTCTCCATCAGCCGTTGAAAGGTGGAGGGGGCGTTTGTTATTCCCTGAGGCATACGATTGAACTCGTAGAAACCTAATGGACAGACAAAGGCGGTTTTGGGCTTGTCAGTCTCTTCCATCTCAATCTGGTAGTACCCAGACTTCAGGTCCATGACTGAGAACCACTGGGACCCAGAGAGAGCGGAAAAGGTCTCTTCCACATTAGGCAGTGCATAGGCATCTTTGATGGTCTGGTTGTTCAATTTTCTGTAGTCGACACACAGTCTGACGTCGCCACTCTTCTTCCTGACGACCACAATGGGAGAGGAAAAGGGAGATTCAGACTTCCGGATGATTTCTGCGTCAAGGAGGGTCCGGAGGTGTTTACGGACTGCCTCGTAGTCTTGGGGATGGATTGGCCTTGACCGCTGCTTGAAGGGTGTTTCATCTCTGAGCTTGAGGTGGTGTTTTACTCTGGTTGCATGGCCATAATCCAACTCATGGTGGGCAAAGACGTCAGAGAACTGCCTCAGTCTGTGTGTGACTCTGTTCTTCCAGGACTCTGGTACTGGAGATTCACCGAAGTCGAACTTCAAGTCAGGTGTCTCAGCTAAACATGGCTGCTGGTAGGACAGCTGACAACACTTGACTGTCTCAGGCTGCTTGGATTCCAGAGAAGGACTGGAAATGATGTCAAGAGGGGTGCTCAGCTCAGCAATAACGCAGTTCGCAGGTAGTGTGATGTCATGCTCTGTTTCATTTCTGACCCAAACAGGAAGCTTGGAGGGGTGCTGTGATGGCAAAGTGATGAGGCAAGTGTCCACAAAGATTCCACCTGGCAGGGCTGAGGCGGTCGGATGTTCAACTAGGGCACATCTCTCAGCGGTGACATTGCTGGTGCTCACGTGACCCTCTAGAGGAACTTTCCCTCCAGCGGGGACTACGTTGGGCTCTTTCCCTCTAAGCGTCACTGTTCCAAGGTGTCCACTCGTTCGCTGTTTCTTTCTAAGTTCCAGCATCTTCAAGATCTGTGTGTATCCAGGCAAAGGGGAAGTCAGGCTGGAGGTGTGGTGATCACAGTGCTCATCATAAAGCATGTCCAGTGTGTTGGTGCCAATCAGAACAGGTATGTCACTGCTGGAGCGGATGTCAGGGATGACTAAAGCCAGGCTGTGTACTTCAGGTTCTGTGTCAATGAACTCCTTGGGGAAAGCTATCTTGAGCTCTACATACCCGAGGTATGGAACAGACTGTCCGTTAGCTCCCTCAACTTCAAGGAGATGGCTCATGGGATGGATGGGCTGATGAGACAGGTGGTCTTGATAGAAGGACAGAGATACAGTTGTCACCTGAGAGCCTGTGTCAAGCAAACCGTTGCAGTGCACGCCGGAGATGGTGAGGTTAGCAGTGCACTTATGACCGATGAGCCCTCTAGGGACGTTGGGATGTTGCTTTGAGCCTGCATAAGAGAGCCTTGCTTTAGTCGGTGGAGTGGTGGTGATGGGGCCCTTCTTAGTTCCTGTTTGCCCCCTAACAGAAACTAATGCTGGTTTAAATGAGCAGAACCTGAAACACCATGGACTCTATCCCAGGCCTGCTGCTTCTCTCTGAGCTCCCTTCTCTTAGCATCAACCAGCGCTGGATTTGCCAGGTCACTGCACACTGAGGAGAGGTGGCCATCTTCTCCACAGTTGAAACAGTAACCAGGTTTTGGCCTCTTGGAGACTGTCCCGTCACGCATGGGTAGTGCGTGGTTGGAGTTGGCCTTCAGTCCAGCTCTGTTTACGCCCTCCTTCTTCATTGAAGATTTTTTGGACTGCTCAGACTGTGAGGCTGTCAGGGAGGCAAGCTGAACTTTAAGTTGAGCAATCTCCTCTCTCATTTGCTTCTCACCTGCAGAGAGTGTCTCCATGAACTGCGTGTCAATGCCGAACTCATCTACATTGCAGTCCCAAACGTGGTGATATTTGGACTGGGCTTTGGTTCTGGAAAGACCCAGGTGCTGAGACATTCTGCTGGATTTTGCAGCCTGTTTATCCTCCTCAGTCCGGAGAAGCAGCAACAGATCAGAGAATGGAGGCGAGCATTCTTCTTGTTCTCAAGCTGAAGACTGGAGATGAGAGCGTTGTTCCAACAACCTCTACAAAACTGTTTTAACAGCTGGCGGTCAAAGTCATTAAATAGAATGCCTCCTCTTTGCACGACGCGGTTGAGTGCTGTCTGCAGACGGCTCAGGTAAGCAGAGGGGGCTTCTCGCCAGCATCCTGGTGGGTGTTAAGAAACTTTATGCTAAAAGCTCATCGCCATCTTCAACTGTGCCGTGAGGCAGAATCAAGGATGTGGAGATAGGCATTGACATGAATGTGAGGCCTTAAGTGTTTCACCAGGTTGGCTGCAGGAGGCAACAGGCTCTCCACAATCTTCCTTGTCACATGCCTTGCAGACACACTCGGGTCAGAAAGGAGAAACTCAGTGTGGCTGCGCCATGTCTCGTAGTCCACTTCATGGTTCGGAGTAGGCAGTCTACCAGAGAAGAACCGCAGCTTAGTGCTGCTGTGAGAAGATATGCCTTCAGTGCCTCGGACAATGTGCTCCACTACCACCTTCTGCACCTCAGGCGTTGTGAGCTGACTCACAGGAAGTGTGTAAGATGGTCGCCTGCTGCTAAGGGAACATCAGTGTCAAGCTGAACGGGAGGAGGAGTGCCACTAAGAACATTGGCTGCCATGATGGATGGTGAAGCTGATCTGTGGCGATGAAGAGATGCATGCCGGTCGTCAGAGGTTGATGCTGGGCTGTGCATTGTTGAGACACCTGAGCTTTCAACAGGGATGGACGGTAAGGAAGGGGGCGCTTCAGTTCCAAGAGAACCTTGGAGACGGGAGAGCTCATCATGCAGAAGTGACTGCAAGTCCAGACCGCTCAGTTTAGCTATGTCTCTTAAGGAGTCAAGGTATGTCTGTGTTAAATTACCTCCCACATACCTTGAATAAACACTAGACAGTTGCCTAATGCAGTGGACAGTGCTGGGGTCATCTGGGGAAGGCCTATAGAGTGGTAGCTGACCTAGCTTCTCTACTGTAAGCCCTGACTCAAACTCAACAATGACTGTGTTTTGTAATTCTGGATCAGAGCTACTTACGTGTATCACCCGTGAAAAGGCCCATGTTCCTCTAAAACCTAAACATTTCTCCATCTGCATCACTATCACTCATACCACTGACTAAGACTGAATTTGGCACTTTAACATTTTTTTGTCTAACCACATCCATTTCAAACATACAGTTTCAACTATAAATACTAATTACAAAATTGTCAACACTGCCCCCCTCCTGGCTCTGGCTCGCCAAGTTTTATGTAGCACCCCTCTACTCTACTTAATAAAAAATGTACTTTAAAGTAAAAGGAGGTGCTTCTATGGGTTACTGTTAAGTTTAGGCCAGTTCTAGGTTCGGCATTAAGGGGGGAGTAAATTGACAAGGACACCAGTATGTAAAATGTTATAAATAAATAATGCAGGTTTATTAAATGCAAGAATATCTTTTCTCTATGAGAAAAGAAGAGGGAATATTAGTAAATAGAAAATAAATAGTAAATAAATACAAAACCCTATAAAATAATAAAAGAGCTCTTAAAAATGCAAAGTATCAAATCAATAGTTAAAAACTCAAATGTCCAAAAGAAAAGAAATACCCGGGTAAGGTGGTGTGAGTGTACAATGTCAGTGTATGTGTGAAGGCTTATCTGTATCCAGGGAACAGATCCAAGGGGTTGGTTACCCAGTATGAACGGGCAGTTCAAGGGGTTGGTTATCCAGTATGAAAGGGTAGAACAATTTAATCGATCCAAGGGGACTGACTCGCCATCCAGTGTTCCAGTGTACATAAAAAAACAATCTGCATACAGCAGTTTGAGAATACAATTAAGGATATATATTCAATATCAAAGTCATTAAATCATTAAATTCCAATTGAACTACAATTCCAGTTCAATTAAGTCCTATTAACTTAGCTAGGCACAAACTACGACGTTAGCATGCCGCTGGTAATGAGAGAGAAGAGGTGCTGTTCTCACTCACACACACACACACAGGCTACTACTGTGCGCGCTCCTCTAAACATTCTAATATTAACGCCTCCTATCTCTTAGGAGTTCAGTTACTACCAATCCATCATATATTTAAAATCATGTAATTCAATATATTCATTAACAACTTCTCTATTACTCAAAACATACTTAAAGACAATATTATTACAATAGCAGCACTTAAAAGAACAATAAAGTAAAAGCATCTCCGATTGGTTTTAATTAGTTAGCTCAGTTTTCTAGCATGCTAATCATCCTATTGACTTGAATGCACTATCAGCTAACGGTGCTAATCACTCGCTAGCAGAATGCTAGCGAAGTATTTTAACTCACCGGAGTTCGAGGTTCAAACAACACAGGTCTTCAACAATCCGTAGAAAAATAGATATAAGGAAAGGTAAAATGATTCAATATGAGATATAGATTTAGAAAAAGTTAGATTAGAGTTAGATAAAGAGTATTATTTTTCTTAAGAGGATTATCAGTAACGTCTAATCAATTTCATTCAAGTGGAGTCTCGAGAGTGAAAAACAAACCCGTCACCTAGGAGATGACTAAACCACAATAAAAGTATTTTAGAATACCTGCACTTTCAAGCAGACCAAAAAAGAAATACATATAATCATGTAAACTCAGCTTCTTGCTATTTATTCATATTTATTCTATTTATATATTAAAATATTTATTGAACTCAAACTGTTCTAAAACTAAAGTTATGGTCTTAGTAACCAAACTTTAAGGTGGGTTACATATACATGACATCTGGACAGGCTCGGGAACAGCTCGGAAACCAGTAGGTGAAAAAAAACCAGAAGGGGCACAACACCGGCACCGCGTGTAATTACAAACATTTGAAACTAAGTGCGTGTAAGCGTGTTTGATCGTGTAGGAGAAGGTAGTCAGTTTAAATGTCGCGGGGAATGTCAGGCGAGTTGGGGAAAAGGAGGGGCTACCTTTTCACAATCCTATAACGATAACGAAAGAAATGGTTTATTTTAACACGGTGGAAAAGGACGCATTTGGCGCTGTTTGTAACACGTCATCCTTAATAAAACCAAAATATTTCCAAATAACAGACATGCTTTTCCTTTTAGTCACCAATTTCTCTTCACCCAAGTGTAACCTACCTCGCTCGACTCACTATCTTCAGCCATCACGACATTAGCTCCCGCCTTAACACCTAAAACACCACACACCTAAACTGGTAGGGGACGGGCTTCTAGGGCAGCATGACGGCATCGGTTTGGTAAAATATGTTGACATTCAGAATGTGAATACACCATAGACTGTATGGAATGCGCACGGCACAGAAAATGTATCGAAATGTATCGAAAATTAAGTAATCTTTGCGGTATGTCCATCGCAAACGTTGATATCGCGATAACGATAGATTTTAGATATATCGTGCAGCCCCACTTGAAATAATAAGAAACTACTGACAACGGCAATGTCAATGGAGAAAAAGTGTACATAATATGTATTTCTCATTTGGTCAATGTTCCCTGATCCCTACAGAGAGGTTCCCCAGTAGCAATGGATATTAGGGAGGGAAGTGAAGTCCCATATCAATGATCAATCCCAGAAAACTGTGAAACTCTTCTGGGGTCTCTTCGTCCCATGCCCCTGCACTGTGTGTTTGCATACGAAGCCTACTAAGCACAACTTCCCACCCGTTCCCACATATGCCTGGGACAATAACGTGAGTAAGAAACAACATAACAAGTCTATTTCACAGTGTTTTAGTGGCAGTCTACACCACCCTATGCACGCCGCCTAAATCTATACCTTCTTCCTCCATCCCCACATGTTCTTCAACATTGTGAGCGCAAGCTCATCAGCAGTCAGCTACCTCTTCAGGCCTGCAAGGAGGTCTGTGTAGGTCTTGTCATCCTCCATCTGAAACAACAGTAAAATCATACAAATGTAATACCTTTATTGATTTAAAAAATAAAATCACAAAACTACAGATGCGTGCGTGTGTGCACATACATACACAAGACGAGGTAGCCTAAACTATTGAAGCATTCTGAGTAACTCAAAAATAATATCTACATATTGAGAAGAGTAGAATAGCTATCAAGTCATGACATCTTAGAAAATGTTGAGACAAGCACGTCTGATGTTTGTCATTTAGAAGTTAGCAAGGTAAAACAGTTCACTACAAACTGCCTAGCGAGGTAACAACCCGAGGAGAGGCAATAAGTTAATTAGCACTACATTTCTGACAGAATCCATGATTTCACATCTTGTTTTCTACAACTACATATTGAGAGGAGTAAAAATATCACTCAACTTATTTCATGTAAGAGAACGTAACGACGCAACTTAGAAACGCGGCACTGTTACCAAACCAAGGCTCGTAGTTGGTGTGGCAACATAAATGGGAGACCAAACGAGGATAAAGTATTTACAAAAGTAATTTATTAACGTAAATAAGTAAATAATAGAAGTAAGCTAGTCAATATAAATGTAGTGGTGAGAAGAATAGAATGTGGTGCGAATCAGTCAAGTGTAATTAATAATCCAACACAACAAAAGTGACGCCTGGAGAGAGGGCCCTCTGCCCCTGCGAGGTAGCCCTATATAGGTGCAGGTCCATCAAGTTGATTGGAGCGCTTGACCGGGACACCTGCACAACTCCCAACCTGCGACACAAACAAGAACAGCCCAGCAAGAGGCAGTAACGGGCGAGCCCGTAACCCCTCCCCCCATAAAGACAGAGGGCCTACAAAGGACCTCTGTACATTCAAAGCATCACAGGAGTACAAAAATATAAACAATTAATAACTGGAATATCAAAGTATTAATCAGTCACACACTCATGCAATATAATTTATATATCGGAGCACCCCCACCTAAATACACGTCAAAAAATTGAAGAGCCCAGATAAGGGCTAAGGGATAATAGTTCAGTTGATGTTTATTAAACTTTCGGGAAAAGAAAGATACAGGCCACTCTATCCCGCTGTCATCCGTCTGTAACAAAACAGCACCGGCACCCACCTGGCTAGAGTCCACTTGGACATGAAAAACCTGATCCAAACGTGGAGTAGCCAGGACGGGGGCGGTGCTTAAAAGGAGCTTAACGTTATCAAAGGCCTCTTGACAGGCTACAGACCACTCAAATTTTGTCTTAGCTCTTAAAAGATTTGTCAATGGAGACACGACAGTTGAAAAATTAGCACAGAAGTTCCTGTAATATCCCACCATCCCCAGGAACCTCATCAGTTCCTTCTTGGAGGCAGGAGGTGGAAAACAGTCAATGGCTTGGACCTTGGCACGAACAGGCTGTACCATAGACTGTATATATAGAACTGGACAGTGTGCCGTCTGTTAAGAGTGATGCGAGCGTTAGTTCAGAGCCCCCTGGTGGCTGGCTGCAGTACAATGTGTAACTCCGCCCATCCCCATGTTTTTCAATGGCCAAGTAGCCAACTTTCCGTGTCACTTTTCTCACCTAAAACTATTTTTGTATCAACATCTTTTTATTCGAAAAAATAGTTTTCAAGATGCTTCAATACACACAATTCTTCCTTTCTCGCTGAAATTATTTTTTTTAATGTTATATTAACAAATCTAAAAAGGGCGTGTTTACACCTATGATTGACAGCTGGCTGGCTGCAGACACGACGCTTTGTCCACTATGTTTTACCGTCTAGGCTGCAGACACTACCACGTCATCGCTCACTTATTTTAACGACACCTGATTTCGACACATAATCTAACCTAAATAAGTGTTGCTGTTATTATCATTAGGCTATATCCTATCACAGTCTGACTAAATACAAAATTGATAGTCATACATTGTGTAGTTGTTTGTAAGAGACATCGTTGTTAGTTTAGTGACAGATTCTTTGTGAAAAAAGATATGTGCTGTTCTTTCGTAGATGCTAAGTATATTAGCTCATAGCATGCTACATCATGCTAGCATTAGCCAGTTGATAGGTATCGTAAAAGGGCTCTGCTATATTGATCCGAAGTGACGTTAGCCATAGTCACCATCATTTACAGTCCTACTTGTTTCAAATGGTTTAACGTAACCAGTGATTGCCGCCATCATCGTTGCAACTTCATTTGAATACACTTTGTCACTGAAGAAGGCGATGTTAAGTTTCATTAACGTTAACTCTTGCTTAGTTTTGAGAATGGCAATAAACGCCACCTAGCCTGCTAGGTCGACAACCTCGGTATGCCTATTTATGAATCAGCCCGACAAATAACGTTACTTGTGTTTTAGTGAACACATTATTGGACCATAGCTTAACGTGAGGAGGGATTCAAAGTTACAAATGGCCAATTTGCTTAGTATGCTTAGAACAGTGGTATCTGAAAATGTGTTAAGGCATCGTTGTTACCTGCGATTGCACTGCTGGAGAAGCATTTTGCATTGGTATGATTTGATCAGCTCTTGCCAGTGATGTGTAAATCCTCCCGTAGACGTACATCATTTCAAAATAATACGTCTAAATTGAAAACTGTGACAACTCATTGATAGGCTCTCTCAATATATCTGTAATCGTATGCCTCTATCACAGGGTTGCTAGTCTTTCACCAGAGAGGGTGCTCCATTATAAATCAAAAATGGAATACTGCAGCCTTCATGTGAGCTGTAAAAATATGAGAACATGGACCTACTACATCAGGATACTCCGTAAACATTTTACACATAATCAGGAAGCTAATTTGCTGTTCAGTGTCTGATGTGTTTAAAGCGGTACTACGTTTAAAGAAACATTTTTATTCTTTGTGCATAAGAAAATACCACATTATGATGATGATGGTTATGGTTACCCTTAACAAATACAAAACAATATAATACTTAAAACGGGGATCAATCAATAGCCTAATGAAATAAACAATGAAAATGAGGGGGGAAAGCAATAATAAATAATAATGCCCATTCAATCAATAATATAATAACAAAAACATGGTAAGACTACATTAAGGAGAATATCAATAATAAACAATGTCAAATTAATCAACAGCCTATAATGAAAATAAAACAGTACTACTGCATACAAACCATAATGTATAAGTGCTTAAAAGACCAAAAACTATCACAAGAACGAAGAGCACTGGCCAACTCATTCCACCAACATGGAACCAGTGATGAAAAGAGTCTTGAATTTGACCTAGCGTTTAAGACTGGTCAACACAACAGACGCTAATCAGAAGACCGCAGTGGGCAGTTGGGGATGTATATCTTGATAATTGAATTAAAATAACAAGGAGCAGATCCAGTCAGTGTCCTATAGGCCAAAGTGAGAGATTTAAATTTAATTCTGGCTACTGTAGGGAGCCAATGGAGAGTAACTAGGAGAGGAGTTATGATGTGTCCTCTTTGGCTGATTGAAGACCAGTCATGTTGCAGCATTCTGAATGATATCACACACAAAAGAAAAAAGAAAACATTCAATATTAATTTAGTATCAACAAATAATTATTCTGATATTATGCTACGTTTATACGGTGACGATGAAAAGAGAAGACGCAGAAGTGGCGTCTCGTCTTCATTTTTTTTATTCGCGTTTAGACGAGCATTCTCAGGGGGAAATCTTTGTTTATATGAAGACGCAAGAGTATGTGATATTCGATTGGATATGCATTCCAGACCGCTGGGTGGTGGAGTGATAGAACCCTGATACGTCACTCGCAGACATTCTAATTTGACAGTTTAGATGGTTTAGACGTAGACGCAACCCGGGTCGTCTTTAAAACTCTACACTTTGGAAGGAGTCTTCAGATTTTTGCGTCTTCAAGCCCCGATGGCGGGGTCGCCGTGTAAACGAAAGGCCCTCATGATAAAATATTTTGTCGTCTTCCTTCACAATCGGTCTCATATAAACGGTCCCTTAATATTCGTGTAACGTCTACATCTTTGTGTAGGCTACAGTTAAAATACTAAGCAATGGCCTCTGACTTAAATACCAAGGCAGTTAAATGACGGTGGTATGGTATAGTCTACGTAGTCTACACAGGACTACACAGTAAACCCATTTAAAAAGCATCATCATCTCAGTAGGCATTCCCTTGCTTGCAGACTAATGTAGACCATGGAGACCACCCTGCCGCCACCTCCAGTACATTCAGCCATCACCCATATCTTACCTGCAAAAAGGAAAGTTACAATAAAGTTAGTCAGACAATTTTACAACATTACAAAGCATCTAATCAGGCACTCAACACCACTAGTAATACCAATTAATTAAATATATGTGTGCAATAAACTTCACAGCCTACCTAATGTTAACTACACATTTAAATATGCGGTGTGAATGTTATTAACTTGCGTCAGCTTGAAAAATAACGTTATCAGTATGACTGATCATGGACGTTAGATGACAAACTGAGGTCTTTCTCAAATGTTCACCGATATCCCTGGGAAGTGACTGGTTCTTGGCGTAGTGTTTAATGCAGGCGTTTCATTTATCGATCCTTCACTTATGCGGTCTACAACTACCGACCTACCGATCTATTTTTTACAGTCTATGCTACCGATCTACCATCACAGAAGTAGCTCTAACAGAGGTGTCTGTCGTTAACGTTAGAAAAAATGCAACGCTGGCAAACTGGCTAGTAGTTACATTAACATGAGGTTGATGAGGTCCATGCTTCACATTACGTTAACGTTAACTTGCGTTGCTTTATCACATCATACCGTTGCTTTATCACATCATATACTGTACTGACTGTCTAGTGTTATTAATCCCCATGTACAGTCAATGGTTACTCCATGTTGAGATGGCATACACTGAGATATTTGAAAACAGCAACAACTAATAAAACCAAGTATATCATGCATCGACTGTTAAAGGAGCTGTGTGCTAATCTTCACTTCAACGACTAACTTAGCCTCCCGTTAACGGTAACGTTAATGTAGCTGCTAACGTTAGCTTATAATTCGCTGTCCGTATTTCTGTTGTTAGCTCATTAGTATTCACCATACTAAATTGTCACAGTCTATAATCAACATAATAAGCTCTCTTAGACGTATTTAAAAACACCAACAGACAAAAAAAACCTTTTCAGTTGATAATGCTAACACTTACCAGACAAGAACAAACCGATTGTTGTTTGTACTGTTTAGCTAACTCACAGCCGCAAAATTCATCCAGCCAGCTAGCCTTCGGCGCCGAGTCGACCTGCGTTGTGGAAAGGAGAAGGGGGCGGGTTTCACTTGACAAGGGGCCACACGGTTCATGTGGAAGGTTGCGGGCACGTTTCGAAGTCTAAAACTCATCACAGTGTACAAGTATAACCCAGACGGAGTTATAAAAGAAGAGATATCTTGAGCACGACGAGACAAGGGAACCTGATAATACCCTTTTAAAAGGTCGAACTTGCTGACAAAATGGGCAGCACCAACACGATCCACGCAATCCTCCATCCTGGGAAGAGGAAAAGAGTCCGGTTTAGTTATACTGTTAAGTTTCCGGTAGTCAGTGCAACATCTGTACGTACCATCAGGCTTATTGACCAACAAACACAGAGAAGCCCAACACGAACTTGAAGGCCCCGCCAACCCATGATCCAACAGATACCTTACCTCTGACTCTAATAACTTTCCCTTCTCAGGAGAGACACGGTAGAAACGTTGGCGTATTGGTGCTGCGTCCCCTACATCAATGTCGTGCTCAATCAAATGCGTACGTGATGGAGTATCACCAAACAATGCAGGAAACTCAGAAATCAACTGTTTCAAATGCTCACATTTCTTTTCAGACAAATGGCCAAGAAGAGAAGTCAAATCTGCCAACACCTCGGAGTTCTTAAGACGAGGCTGAAAAACAGTCATCAGGAGCACACACATCCTCCTCATGGCACGCTGCCATCATGCCTAGAGAAACAGACTGGAACGGCTCACTGACTGACAACACTCCCACTGGTTTCACTCCAGCCTTGACTCCACCACCTGTCAAAGACGACCGCCAAAAATATGGCTTTAACAAGTTGATATGGCAGAGTTGAGTAGACCGTCTCCGATCTGGAGTTGAGACCAAGTAGACACCTGCTTCAACACAGAATAAGGACCAGAGAACTTTGCGAGAAAAGGTGAACCTGAAACCGGCAGCAAAGCAAGCACTCTATCCCCAGGACTAAACTGTCTCAACACCGCCTCAAACCAGGTTTTCATCTTCTTCTGAGCCTTAGCCAGATTCTCTTAAGCCATTCTGCCAGCCAAGAACATCTTACGGCGAAACCCACTGATATAATCAATGAGGTTAGACGGTGGCTCAGAATTCCCCAAATTACCCTGAAGTACTGCTAGGGGACCACGCACCTCATGACCAAAAAACAAATCATTGGGGCTAAACCCCATACTCTCCTGTGTGACCTCACGTGCTGCAAGTAAGAGCCAAGGAAGACCTTCCTCCCAATCCCTATTTAACTCTGTACAATAAGCTCGGAGCAATGATTTCAAAAGTTTGGTGCCAATGCTCTAAGGCCCCCTGACTTTGAGCGTGATAAGCACTGCTTTGCTGATGAGCAACACCCAATTGACTCAAAACCTCCTTAAACATGCGAGAAGTAAAGTTGGAACCTCTATCTGACTGAATAGTCTTTGGAATGCCAAAGATGGAAATGAACTGTGTCAATGCCTTAACTACCGACTTGGTGGAAATAGTCCTCAGCGAATAAGCTGCTGGATAGCGGGTGCACTGACACATCACAGTCAACAAATAGACAGAACCAGACTTGGAGGGAGTCAAGGGACCAACACAGTCTACAATTAAATGCTCAAAGGGCTTGCCAATAGATGGAATTGGGTACAAAGGAGCCGGTCTTATTACCTGATTTGGCTTCCCAGTCAACTGGCATGTGTGGCAAGTCTTAATAAAACGAGCAACATCCTTCCTTACACACAGCCAATAAAAATGTTGCATGACACGATCATATGTTTTCCTGACCCCTAGGTGGCCAGACAGTTCGCCGTGAGCAGTCTTTAAGACCAGATTCCAGAATTTAGATGGTACCACAACTTGATAAACAGGGCTAGCTAACTCTTCGCCACTAAAAGGTAGCCACTTACGTACCAACAGGTTGTCCTCCAAAAAGTAACCACTAGGCCCCTGGTCTACCTGCACTTTTGGCTGAACTGCTGCCAACAGGTCAGATAAGCTAGCATCCTCTCACTGCGCTGCAATCAGCTCACTGCGAGACAATGGAGATTTTTCAGACTTACGGCTAACCCACACCAGTGTCCTCTGTCTTTAAAGAACGGCTCATAGCGTGCATCACCGCACATGACGGAAAAGCATCTGGAAAATCAATAGCACATGCATCAGGTTCAGAAATAGATGGCACATTTCTAACAACAGGGGGCGGTGTAACATCACGCCAAACTCTTCCACCTGCCAGATTATTCCCAAGCAGCACCGCTACTCCCTCCACAGGCAGTGAAGCTCTCACAGCAATTGTTACCTCACCCTGTACCAATTCGGATTGCAGGACAACCCTGTGTAAAGGAGCAGAAAAAGTTTGAAGACCAATGCCTTTAATCAAAACATTGCACCCGGTGCTAGACTGTGAATGGCAAAATGGACTCGAGTATAAATGATTCAGATGCCCCTGTGTCTCGAAGAATCTTCACAGCCACCTTATCTGAACTGCCAGCTAAATAGACAAAGCACTCGGTGATAAATGGAGCATAATCACGCTCAACATCCACACCTTGACTTTCAGATTTCCCATCCAACACAGCACACTCTGCCAACTTACCTATTGGAGCTGCACACCCAATTGGCCTACCCTCATCAGACCTAGGTGGAGCAGATGTATCAGTCTGCCCTGACTGAGCAACACTGGCCAATGCAACGGGCCTACCAGAGCCATTACTCTTACCTGATTTAGATTAAGAGTGTAAGACTAGACACTCATTTTTCCAATGTCCCTGCTCAAGGCAATAATGACAGTTTGAACTTGAATCACTGTTAGTCCTGGCGCTCGAATAGAATCTGGATGAAACAAACCTAGAGCCAGCAGAAAACCTGCCCTGATATTCCTTACGCCCATAACCACTAGCAGAAAAATCTCTGTTTTCTGACTTATTAGTCAACACAAACTCATCTGCTAAAATGGCGGCATCAGCTGATGTTTTTACCTTATGCTCACTGATAAAACAGCGCTATACGATCTGGAACAAGTTTTAAACTGCTCCGGCGAAAATGTGTGTTCAATTCCCTTGCAACCTCAACATGAGCCTGCTTATCCCCCTTACGCCAAATCCTGAAGCGCTGACGGTAGGCCTCTGCCACCAACTCGTAAGCCTTCAGAACAGCCTCTTTAACAGATTTATATTTTTTCCTCTCAGACCCAGACAGAGCAATATACTTTTGAAAACTATTGAAAAAGCTGTTGGTAGCATCGGCTAACTAGCGCCAGATTTTGGAGTGCAGGGGACAAGCCGAAATGGGCTATGAGACATACGTTCACACTCGGTATCATGTTTCAATACACTTTAGGTCAATATCACACCGGAATTCTCCTTTAACATTCGTTGCTGCATTAAACACCACTTTTCCATCAGATACATATTTGTAAAAAGCATAAGCTAGCTAGTATGATAGAACATCGGAATATAGAATCAAGATGAACATTTTCATCAGCAATATAGTAACAGGAGTGTAGCTCAATAAGTAGGGATGCACTCTGACGCAGGAGACCCAGGTTCGATTCCTGCTCACTGCAGCAATTTTGAAAGTGCATTTCTCCAAACCAAGCTAGATAGATAGATACAGTATAGATAGAAAGTTGGGCTTGTGGAACTATTGGCTACATGGTCCTCGCTTTAGATTGGGGGGCTGCAAAATTTACTACAAATAGGTAAGAAAGGTCTTATAAGCGTATTAGTTATCCACCTCTTTGTCTTATACACCATTAACACGCATTAACAAGCTGCTTGTTAACACTTACAACTGTTAACAAATATGCTTGTAAGTAACTTAAAAGGCTCCTTATTAACACTTACAAGCTGCATGTTAACAGTTAGTTAATGTTATTAAAGGATGACAACCATTAACTAACTGTTAGTAATGAATTGTTAACAGCTTATTATGCACTGTTAATACCTAATAAGCACATGTTATTCTAAAGCATTACCATCTTTTGAATTAACTGAAAGAAGATAATTATTTTCCGTTAGTTTTCGAAGTTTATTTTTACATAGCCTACAATGGCCAGTTCCGACAAAGCAAAATTACTCCTTTTGAAACAATGAGTGCAGGCCGGGCATTTGTATGGTTATATTGCTTGACAGGGGTCAGTGAATTGTTAATTCGGCCCTGCCCCCAACAAATCACACCTTCCCACCTCTGTGACAGCTTAAAAGAAGTCGAGAGGACTCCTAACTCACAGACCTATTCACAAACCGGTTTTTGTGTCATTTCGCCATGTTTTGAAATCCTATGTGGCTACAGGAGCTTCCAATCGTGAGGAAGCAATTTTGCATTGTAGGCATAACTAACATGCAATAACGCCACCAACAACAACCAAAACTAGGCTACTCATTGTCAACATGTAAATTAAATGTAACGTTATTGTGAATAAATAAAATCTTCTCCTCTTTGCAAACGTAGGCATAGGCATAGTAACAGATTAATTTAATAATGTTACAAAGATACTACATCAATCCGTATGTTTCATTAGGCTACTAGGCTATTTGTTTTGCCTTACTCTTGATTAATTTAGGCTAGGCCTTTTTATTCATTCATTCATCATCTTCCGTCCTTGTGTAGCGCAGCATTCTCAGACCTGTCACCTGTCACTCATCATCGTAAGGGAGGTGTTTGGAATCATTCCTGCATTACAATCATCAGCCAATCAAGGTGGTCACTTCAGTCAAGCTTGTGCATGAGTAAAAACATCATCCATAGCAACGAAGACTCACTCTTAGTTTAGGAGTTGTCATTTTTCCTTACTAAGACTAGGTCTGAAAGGCTTTGTGAATAACTTAATAAGAGAAACTCCTAGCTAAAATATTTTATTGCTATTTAGGAGTACTCCTAGTGGTAAGATAAAAGGCTTTGTGAATATGGCCCCTGGTGTCTAACCCAATGCATAGCCCATTTACACAAAATAATGGTTGAATATTACTGATGATCATTGTTATTTAAGAACATGCAGTGCGCGTAAGGCACCAAAAACATCTTGCTCGTAAAAAAATACTCATACCGCACATTGTGGCGGGTCTGTTATTTAGCCTACTTACTGTAGGCTGCGCAAATCACAGGCCTTTATTTTTGGGCAAGCCTGCATTCGAGGCAGGCCTTCTGTTAAAGAATTTTATATAAAGCCTGCGCTAACAGTAATCCTCCTGCCCCCGCCACCACAGCTGTGGATAGTGTGGCATGCTCACACGTTATGTCTCCTTCTTGCAAACTTAACTAGGCCTCTAGCGCAACCATTTACGTCTTCAAAAAATAACAACTTGCCAGATTAAAGAGGTACCCAGGTAGCAAACAGACGTGTTGTACAAGTTTTTTTTTCGGTGCTCTGTTGGTGTCAGACACGTTCAGAATAACGTTCATTTTGGGTAAAAGTGTAGGTTCCCGATTACGCTTTTTACACGTTCCAGAATAGTTCATATTAAGTGTCCAGTACGTTTTGTGCACGTTGCAAAAGGGTGTTAAAACACAATGTTGTGAAAAACACGTTCAATGGACGTGCAAATTAGATTTTTATTACGTGTACTGCACGTTGAGTTTGACACTTAAATTAAACGTGATTGCTCATAGCTATAGCGGGGCTTTAAATTTTATTTTGGCCTAGGCCTATGCTTTATAATAGCATTTATGTGGCCAGTTATTCTAACTTCGATGGAAAAGTCATAACCAATGAATAATTGTAAATATAGCTATTTATTTATTTAAAATAGCATCAGCGACTGTGACTGGCTTGGGCTTGATGTCGAGCTTGGTGTCGGGCTTCCGTGGTGCCGCTCCAGGTCAGCCAATGCTTGGCCTGCTGAAGTTCCTCTCTGAAACAATACAAACAAAAAAACATCACGAACACAGAACTTTCCACAAAAAGTTATTGATCTGGTCCGTAGCCTATTCACAAAGAATTTTAAGGCAAAAAAATAGCTCCTAACTGCCGAATTTACGAGAAACTCTTAACAATAATGGGCATGTCACTCGTAAGTTTGGGACTCCTCATTTTTTGTGACTAAGTAATTCACGAATCATTTTAACCCTAAAAGTAGCATCCAAGTCTGGGCAGCTTAACGCACCTATTCATAAACAATCCTAAACCGTTTTTTGGCATTTAACGTCGCGATGTTTTGAAATGACCATGCAGTTACAGGAGCTCTCAATTGTGAGGGAATATGATGCATTGTAACTGGGGACAATCATAAACTAAATGTAACGTCTCATTGTAGCCTAAAGAAATTATGTTTTTCTCCTTTTTGTGAATATTTGCATACAGATTAATTTAAGACATGTTGCAAAGATGGGCTACTGCTTCAATTCGTAGTGTATTTCATTATGCTATTTATTAGCCCTAGGCCTACTCTTTATTCGTTTTTAGACTTTTATTGATCATCTTCCATCCTTCACAGTAGCGCACACATTCTCCTGTCACTAATCATCGTAGGGGAGGTTTTTGCATGTTTTTTTTTTTTGCCATCATTCCCGCGTTATAATCATCAGCCAATTAAAGTGGTCACTTCAGTCAAGCTTGCGCATGAGTAATGACGTCAACCGTAACTACGGAGCATCTAGGAATTGTCATTTTTCTGTACTAAGAGTAGGCCTGAGAGGCGTTATGAAAAGCTTTTGAGAGAAAACTCCTGTTAGAACCAATGTGTGGCCGTACGAACCGTTTTTCTCATCTTGAAAGTTGAATTCAACGGTAACGGAACGGTAGGAAGTTAATCATCATCTTATCTCAGATGAAAATATCATGTTAAACTATCGTTAAGCTGCAAATGTTCGAAATGACAGCTAATGTACGTTTGATAAGAATCATGGGATAGTAGTTCTTTAACATGGGACAGTAGTTCTTTAAAATATGTACACAGTCTTGTACCTTTGCCTTCTTTTGTATTTTCTGTTTTTCCGGGTTTTTTTTACTCGAAGTGATATGTTGTATGAGTATGAGTCACTTTGTAGCTGATTAGAAACCTAATTTTGCTATCTAGCTCAGTGCGCTAGGTGCTAGGCTGGATCTGCCACTGATTTGAGGTTATTATTCCTAATTTCAGTACCCCGGGCTCTGTTCGAAACGGGAAAACTGCTGCATTATATTTAACTGGAGTGCAAGGCAACAAGTGCGGTTCGAAACCGGAAAAAAATATTTTTGCTGCCTTTTAAGATATCTTAGATTTTACCGAATAACGGTCAATTTTGAAGGCAGCATGGCAGCATGCTTCACCAATAATCCTTTGCGGCAATGTCTGAAACAGCTGTGAAAAGTCAACAAAGATGGCTGATGACATCGGTAAATGGCTGCAGAAACTAAATGTAATTTGTGTGACTTTATTTTGCTTAGGTTTGTACACTTGATATGAGAAATTAACTATTTAAGCTACTGTAGTGCCTAAACTATTAGCGTCTGGTCTGATATATCTGCCGCCGTAATAAAACAAATTGATACCGTTTACCTGCTAGCTAACGTCAGCTAATTTAGTTTAACGTTAGGCTTTTGCTAACGTCATACCGTAGTGTTAACTAAAAGACTGTAGAGTGCTACACTCTTTTTTTAAAAGCATTTAATCTAATGTCATGTATAGTGAGACAGCTCTTTATTTAGGGAGGGAGGCAGCCGTCTTCCGTTTCGAACAGAGCCCCTGTTTTGACGAGTGCATGAAGTATTATATTAACTTTTACCAACCTTGCCTGAGCCACCCTTTTTGAAAGGGGACGTGTTTCAGGAATTCGGCCACCTCTCTCTCCACATCTGCAATTTTTGCGTTTTTATGGCACGCGATGGAGGCCTCTGGAAACACAGCACAAAGTCTGATTAGTAGATGAAAGCAGGAACCCACTTGACAACCCCAGTGACTGTCTGCCCAGCTTCTTCTACAACAACATCTGAGAAACAGAGCGCAAGTCAGGTATGTACATTTTACGTAAAACTTCATTATCATAGGTAATGCATAGTCCCCTATCACCTTGGATCACTAACATCACGTCCTGTGTAATTGAAATCAGATTGTTTACAGATAGATTAGTTGTAGTGGAATGAGTTTGGAAGGCTGCGGCATAGTTCCTCTAATAGCTTAAGGTGTTAGTGAAGGTCCTCTTTGGTAGAAAAAATATATACTGATTATAGGTGAATTGACCAAGGCACTCTTCCAAAAAAAGTTAAAAAAAGCTTTAATTCATAAGCTTAATCATGAATGATCAAAGCCAAGGCCGAAACATGTTGACATTTTTAATGATCATTCATGATTAAGCCTATGAATTAATCCTTAGAACCCTAAGCTGTTTTTAGGGCATTTTCACTACCTTTATTCATAAGGATTTATTCTGGCCATTGTAAGTTCCACACACACATATTATATATTGTTTTTTTCAGCAGAGTCTAGGCTATCCAGATCTGCCATCATAGTACTAGCATTGATTTTATTTTGATTTTTAAAGATTTAAAATATAAAAAGCGTATTATAAAAATTCTTATATTTCAACATGTATCTCACCACTGCAAGCTCATAGCTCTACATGCATTTCATGTGTGTGTAGGGCAGACTGTCCTGAATCGGGCAATATAATTGCCATGTTGGAGGGGTATGTCGTGACTTTTATTGACATATATCCTTTAGTTTATATATCTTTTATGTAGTATCTTTATTCTGTGTAATATCACTGTTTTGTGAAACTGAAGTCTGTAGTATGTTCAGTGTGGGAAAGGAAGACTGGTTTAAGGGAAAGAGCAGATCTGGCTGACAGGGTCATCAATAAGGTTTGGCGCCAGGAAATGTGATCAAAACCTAAAGAATGTAGGAAAAACAGGATGAGAGGGCAAAGGTGAAGGACCATATGTGACCTGGTCAGCTATCTGTTAAGATAGATAGTGGGAGTGGTAGTTAAGACAGAGTGGGTCTTGTCTGGGATGACGTGAAGGGGTATAAAGGCTGGACAACAGCCAGAGGAT